>NW_007727668.1:54161-55557 GCF_000696425.1 Galeopterus variegatus
GGTCAGGAATATAGAACTGCAGGGGGTGCAGTTTGCTGAAAAGACTCAGGCCCAGACTAGACTTGCCACAGAACCCAGGTGTACCAGACCTCACAGGACCCAGAAGTGCTTATGAGGTCAACAGTTAAAACTTGAGCTGCACAAAAAGCCTTCCTCAGGGATTAGCAGCAAAGCAGCAATTTAGCTCAACCACAGGGCACAAGTGCAGGTTTCCACAGGAAGGTCCTCAATTTAGAAGTAAGGAAAGAACTATAAATGAGTCCCACTGCAGAGTTTAGTGGGAATAGCAAATAATCCAACACAGAACTTATAGAAAAAAACAAAAAAACCCAGATCAGAGACAGAGTTCTGATATTAACCAGTAAAGGTCTAACACCACAAAAGTACGCCTATAAAAGCTAGAGGGACTGGAAGCCCCCCAGGCTTCCAAGCTGGGGTTAGGGGAGGGCTGAGAGCCTCAGCCATGCCCCCAAATCTACACCCAGCCCCGTGACCACCACCAGGCTGCTTCCAGAAATACCTCAGGTTCCCAAGGTGGGGGTGTGGTTCCAAGGGCCTCAGTCACACTGCCTGGAAGTCCTCTTCCAGCCCAGCTAAAACCTAGCTGCCACTGGAAGCCCCCTGGACTCTCCTGCTGGAATGCAGGGGATGCCACGGGTCTCGACTATGACCCCCTTGCTCTTCCTCCCACCCTATCCTCCTCCTCTTACCCCTTTCCCCCTCCCCCCAACAGTTCTGTAACACCATCTTAGGACATAATAAAAAAATAAATAAGTAAACAACAACAATGGCTATGTTTTAAAGAGTTGCTTGGTGTGAAATTCATGAACCACCTTCACTAAATTCTAATTCCTAGTCTCTGCCAAATTTGTGTGTGTGTATTATGTGCTTGTGTTTGTGTGTGGGGTGTGGTAGGAGAGAGAGTGGGATCTTGGGTCTGCATATTTAAGAAGTTCCCTGGGAAATTCTGTGCACCATAATGTGACACAAATTGTGCATAGTACAAGAAGCAGAAGGAAAGACTATGCCTGGAGTCCATCAGATAGTCATGTGTTTATGTATTCATTCATTCATTTATTGATATTTACTTATCAGCTATTTATTTATTATCTATTTTAGCTTCCATTACTAGTTTGCATGAGGTTTTACATTACACTTACAATTTATATTCTAGTTTAAATGTCGTCAAACTGAACAAAGCTACATTATGTACCCAACAGGGAGGTCTGCCATAATGCCTAGACATAGAAATGATGATTGATGGGATTTTGTGTTTCCTATTTTTGAAGAGAGATTGAGAATATTTTCATTTGTATGATTTATAGTAAATTGGAGAGACTGTGCTGTTTCTGTTTGGCTCAGAAGAGCTAACGCCAGCAGACCGAATTTCCCGGCT
>NW_007727668.1:56275-66096 GCF_000696425.1 Galeopterus variegatus
AGAAAATGGAAGCTGGCTCTTTAGCCTCTTTCTTCCTCAACTTTTGGAGGAGCTCTATCTCCTTTAGCTTCCTAGGGACCCAGACATACCCAGATAACACCCAGATATATCCAGATATATATATCCAGATGAGGCCAAGAAACCCGGATTTCTTCACACCAGTTGTACAACCTCACCCTTCTGTTTCTCCACCCGAGGGGTGCTAGTGCGTTCCTCCCCTTATTAACCTCTGGCTTGCCTTGCCAACTTCTGTTGTTCTCAGCAATAGCATCACCTACACCATCAGTTCTTTGCATTACATTTCTTTTGCCTTAAGTACTTATGCTGGTTTCTGTTTTCCTGGTGAGCCTGAGTGATGCATAATCAAAGAGCAGAGAGAAATATTTGAGCCAGTCCAAAGATTGTTAAATAGCGGCAACTATTTATACTGTAATAAAAACAAAACTAAGTGAAACAAAACAAGAACAAAAATAGCTTAAAATTATTTGGTTTTTTTCTGATTCTGAAACGAGATGTTGAATGGGATAGAATACCAACTACTAAGATCACTTGAGGCAGGCCCACACATGAGCACTGCTTCTATTAATCTCAAAAATCTTTCAATTTTTCTACCATCAGTTTTTATTGATGGATTTAAAAAATAAAAAATAAAATAAAAACAAAACTAAGTGAAACAAAACAAGAACAAAAATAGCTTAAAATTATTTGGTTTTCTTCTGATTCTGAAACGAGATGTTGAATGGGATAGAATACCAACTACTAAGATCACTTGAGGCAGGCCCACACATGAGCACTGCTTCTATTAATCTCAAAAATCTTTCAATTTTTCTACCATCAGTTTTTATTGATGGATTACATAAAAAGTAAAATGATGCATCCATTTGTAACCTTTACAACATTTGACAACATAAGGATATTTTTAAAATCCAGAGTTTAGACTTAGCAGGTGTTTATATAAGACCAAAATAATGTTAGTACTATGGCGGAGATATTTAACATATTTTTCATCTCTTTAATTATCTGAGAAAATACAGGTAATAACAAAAATAAAAACATTCTTTCTGCCCCTCTAAAAGAACACAAACCAATGAACAGATAAACAAAAAAACAATAACATTTTAAAATCCCCAACTTGGATGAATTTGTTAGCTACCTAAATATTTAAGTTTTTAAAACCACAATCAAAAATAGTAAAAAATATTATAAGTTTACCAGAAGAAAATGATTTTCCTAAGCCTAATGAAATAACAATGTCTTACAATATATGAAAATCCTTAAAAATTAAAGATGGAATTTATGTACGCCAACAACACAATTTCACCTCAATGAAACAATTGACTTCATATCTAAAATTAAATGGTTTTACAATTCTTTTGATAGGCCTATTTCAAGATAGAAAAAATTTTTAAAAGGCTTAGTTTTCAAATGTTAAGGGAAAAATTAATAAGAAATGATAATGATGTATACCTAAGTTATTAATATAACTGTATAAATAGAATTGGTTTCACACAACATATTCAAAATTTAAGTTAGCTATTTTAAAAAAATTGATGTGTTTTAGTGTATATTTGTAGCCTGATTTGCTAAACTCATCAGCATTTGTTTTTTTGCAAGGAATCCATTACTGTAGCTTCATTTTGACCTGGAAAATACGTCATGGAAGTATATACTATACACAATTTCAAACATTTCCTTACATTTTAATACATACTTATGCGAAAATTCCTCATTTGACAATTCCTTTTTTTGACATTGTTTTCTGATGACATTGAAATGCTTATAGAGAAATCTTTGTGAGATTAAAAAAAATATTAGTTTTCCTTTTTTTAAAAAAATTAACTATGTAACTGAGATTATAAATTTGAACTTTTCTAACTGGCCCAATCTCTCTAGTAATAATGAGATATATTTATAATATTTTATCAAATAAGCAGGTAAGAGAAAAATAAGCTGAAACAATAAAATTTCTATCAAGATAGTAATGGGAAATATTTTGATAATATTTTAAAGCTATCTTAAATTTGTAAGCAAATGACTAGTTAGCAGTTGAATATTACTGTCAGTTCAGTCTAATACTGCTAAAATAAACAAACTAGCCAACCAAGAAAGCTCCAATTACTACATTAAAGTATCATTTTTTTGAACTTAGATATAATTAATGTATTTTAAATTGTACATTGTCCCTAAAAGATTTGCCTTTATTTGAGAAGAAAGGAAGGAAAATACACATCTACAAGTTTTAAAGTTTATAAAGTATCTTAATACTGGTTTTATTCAACAGCTGTTTTAAATTTTGTCCCTGGGAGCCCTAATCTGTCAAGACGATCCAAGAAGTATGAATTTCATAGTTAAATAAGTTTGGGATGTATCATTTAATATATTTTTTACTGAGTAGTCATTGAGAATGTTTGTGTTTTAAAGAAAATTGTGAATCCTGTACTAAAGACAACTTATTTGTGTTTAACCCAGTGATATCCAACTTTATTTGAAACAAAACCTTTTTTTAACCATTTACTGACATTATATAAACATCTTTTGAAATATTTATTTACAAAGCCTAATGTACCATAGTTTGCTCAAGATTAACTTTTCTTCTAAATGGTTAGCTCGTATTTCTCATATAATAATGAGAATAAAGGTTGGTTTGTAGCATCTACAATTAGATGTAGAAAAAGCAAATTTATCTTTCTTGAAACAGGGATAAATCTGGTATCAAAAATTAACATATGTAACTATTTTATGAACTCATGTGGCTGGGATACTTGAAAACTAATTTATAGGATGTCTAAAAGCTTGAGAAACAATGACATACAAGCAGCCTTTTGCAAACATGAAGTGTTTTATGAAATTGAAGTCCCTTGTTTCAGCTCAGTTGTAATGCTGCCTTCCACAGGAAATATTGAAATGATATTATTGAATGGAATGGAATACTTTGGACACTGTAAATTTCTTAAGAGTTGAATAAGATCACATCCTGCTTTCATATTAATTGTTATTTCATGTTATGCTTTCAGACTGGAAATGTTAACTTAAAAACCTGGTAGGTTTTCACTAATTCCATGAAAACTGAGTATATATAACTTTTAATCTATTGATAATTTGAGATTAAAACCTGGAGATGAAAAGAAAAAGTAGTAAGTTTTGGTTAAAAGGAGAATTTATCCAAAAATAATTTAAAAGTCTGCTTGTTTTTTCCTGTCACTGTCACTGCTAGAAGACCAAAGGTAAAGTAAAAATGGAGAAATTTAGTTTTAGTATGAGAACTTCGTAACTTTTTGAATTATGAGGAATAAAACAGTTTTAAGAGTTTATCCCTGTTCTCCATCTTTTTTCTCCTTTTATTTTTCCTTTGTTCTTGGTATTGTGCCCTACAAAGACTTGAAGCTCTGTCAATGGTGTTGAATTAGGGATCTCAGAAGCAGGAACATGATTCTATGAAAACAGTCCTTTAAAAATGTCAGTTTTATTAGGGCAAACCTATTTCCAAGTAATAGACCTAACACCTAAAATTCAGAAGTGCCACATAGCAAATAGAGGGGAGAAAATAAAATCGTAGTAGATCAAGATTTATAGGCAAATAATGTTCTACCTGGTTTGTGTTGTATTGTCTTGAGCTGTAGTACTGTCTGTATACTTGCAGGTAATTTCAGCAACAGATTTATGTCTTCATCTAATTTAAACGTATGCCTTCTTAAAATATCCACTTTCTTTATCTTCCTAAAAATAGTGGCATTTTCTCCAATTTTTCATGAAGGAGTAGATATAAAAAAGTAGCTTTTACCTATTTTTTTTTTTTTTTTCAAAATATATGTCTAGTTAAGAGCACTGCAGTCCAAACAGGGCAAAAAAAAAAAATTATAATAAAATCATGAAGCGAACATTCAATCAATCAATGAACATGAGCTATATATTTTCCCTTTGTATTATGTGAAGCTGTACAGAGCTGTTGAAATAGATGTGGGCCACCCATCCAGAGACCCAGAACTGGGCAGGTTCTGCCCCACCTTCAGACCTTATTCTCTCCTGTGTAAAATGGAGTGTACAGTGGGTGAGATATCCTATGGCCTTATATGGGCTGTGGGCTAGTCCAAGTACTTACGCTAGAGGAAAATTTTCTGATGTATGATTAATAGTACATGAAACAGCATAGATTTTCAGAATCTATGCAGGAATCTTACATACATTTTCCTCTCTCTAGTCCCAACTGCACATGCACACGCTCACACAAACACACACACACACTCACAGACACACTCACAAATGCAGGCAGAAAAAAATTCGTAGAAATGAAACAATTAATTCTGAAAATTAGAACCACACAGCACACAGATGTACACTGGTGGCCAAAAATAATTAGTTTTGACATCTCATTGAAAGGTGGACCTGGAAGCTGGCGAATAATAATAATAATAATAGTAATAATAATAATAATAATAACTTTTCAAAATGTGAACTGTTCTGGAAGTGACACACATGGCACCTTAAACCCCTAAAACTAATTATGATCTCTTGGCAGTTTTTAATTTACTATTTTAAATTTACCATTTCAAACTAAGAGTACCGAGAATTTTAATACGTGCTTTTCATTTGCACTAAAGTCCACAGATTACCCCTTGGTGTTATATACCGAACTTCCAAAACTTCACCAAATGTGCAGCTTTAAGATTGCCTGGCACTTAAGGGGAGCTGTTGATTAAGCTCTAATCTGCCTGCTGACTACATTAATGTTGTTGCCTCTACTTCCAACATTGTCTGACTGATTACATATACAAAGAGGGGAATACAAGCCCATGTAGCCATTTGGAGGCTGCTTGGAATAATATTTATAATATTAGTAATTATTATGATGTAGTTATTATTTGTTATTTACTATGTATCAGATAATATTGTAAATGACGTATATTTATTATTTTTCTCACCCACATAGACCTAAATTTACCATTTTAACAATGAAGAAACTAAGGCACAGAGATATGAAATAACTAGAGGACATATATTCCAGAACACAAGGCTAGAACACATATATTTTATGTTTCTATGATAATTGAACTCCAATTATTTAAATACTATGCTCGTACCCATGTCTTTTGAATAAGTGATTCAGGCACTACCTATTATTCACTTTCTATCATGGGACACAGAGATTTATTTCTGATACATATCCCTCTCCCTCTCTCCTCTTCCCCCAGAAGTCATTCATTCATTCACTAATTCATACATTCATTCATTTATTTAAAGGAGTTACTTATTGATTACCTACTATTTGCCAGTCACTTCTCTAGGACCTGGGAATAGTCTCATAGAAATACAATTCTATCAGGAAAAGGCAAGCAATAAATAAGCAAATTAATATATCAAGTAATGATATAAAAAGAAAAATAAAGTGGGATAAGAGTAATTGTGGTTGGTTAGGAAAAGCCTCACATTTGAACAGAGTCCTGATAAAGTGGGGAAGGTTCTATGTAGATATCAGGAGAAAGTATTCCAGGCAGAAGGAGCAAAAGTTTGAAATCTTTAAGGCAGGAGTGTGCTTGGCATTTTCTAGAAATGGTTAAGGAACCAACAGAGCCAAGCCTACACCATGAGAGCGCAAGTCATAGAGAATACTGTTAAAGAGGTGACAAGGACCAGATCACATAGGGCTTTTAGGGCTCTCAGCTCTGCCAGGCTGAGTTCTCTTTCCCAATCACTCCCAACTCTTCCTCCAACATTCCTACAACAGGTGACCTTGCTTCCTACTTTACTAAAAATTGAAATCCATCAGCAGCTTCTCTCACATACTCTTTCTTCCCACCTTCTGCTATAGATGAAATTTCCTTGTTCTTACATAAAGTGATTTTCTCCACTTCTGTACTAATTTATCACTTCTCACCTGTGCAGGGACACTTTTCTAGCAACTTTTCTTCTCTGTCATACATTAGCAATTTTTATGATTTACATCCAAATAAGCTGTTATTTTTCTCCCATCGTTAAATCAAAAAATATGTACCACAATAATTACACTTGTACTAATTCCATTTCTCTTTCCAGGTACTGCCCTGGTTCTTGCCATCTTTGCAGAAAAACTCCTTGGAATATCTTTTTATGTGTCCTGTTTTCAATTCCTCTCTTTGTAACCTATCTTTAAACCAGTCCACTCAAGGCCTATTTTACTTGATATACGAAGATCGGGTAACATGGTTGAACACTCCCTTTTCTTTGATACGTTTTGTTCACTTGTCTTGTAGAGCACCACAATGTCTTGAGTTTTTTCCCCACCATCACTAGTCTCTCCCTCTTAGTCTCCCCTGTTGATTTCTGCTAAATTCCCCAAGCCCTTACAACTTAGTTTCGGAAATCCTTTCTCATCTGTTCAGTCCTCTTTCTCTTCCCTTTTTAATCAATACTTATTCCCTTTATAGTGTAATCCAGTCTTATGATTTTGAATACTGGCGATATGCTAAAGACTCCTGAGTTGACATTTTGAGCTCAGAACTCTGCCTTGATTTCTATATGTCTAACTGTCTCCTTAGTTTGAATGCCCAACAGTATTCCATTGTGTATATCCACTCATCCTTGTAAGGGTATTTACGTTGGTTCCAAATCTTGGCTATTATGAACAGAGCTGCCATAAACATGGGAGTGTGGGTGTCCCTTCCACTTGTTGATTTCTACTCCTTTGGATATATATTCAGTAGTGGGATTGCTGGATCTTATGGCAGTTCCATCTGTAGTTGTTTGAGAAATCTCCATACTGTTTTCCATAGTGGCTGTGCTAATTTACATTCTCACCATAAGAGTTCCCCTTTATCTGCATCCTCACCAGCATTTGTTATTTTCTGTCTTTTTGATAATAGCCACTCTAACTGGGGTGAGATGATATCTCATTGTAGCTTTGATTTGCATTTCTCTGATGGTTAGTGATGTTGAGCATTTCTTCATATGCCTGTTGACCATTTGTATGTCTTTTTACAAAAAAAATATCTATTTAGTGCCTTTGCCCATTTTCTGTTTTGGGGATGTAATGTCTTTGGGTTGAATGTCACCCAAAAACTTAATTCCCTGTGTAACTAACTGTTGAGGGTGGGAAATTCTATTATAGTAATTGAAAGATGGGGCCTTGAAGAGGTGATTAGATGGTAGGACCATGCCCTAGTGAATGATTAAAAATGATGCTCAGGGGCATGGTTCTGAGAGCTTTAAAAGAAGAGCACATGAGAAATTCTCTCTCTTTGCTTCACCATTTTATGCCATGTGAGACCCCTGGGTCACTATCATCACCACCAAGACCCTCACCAGATGTGTTCCCTGGATTTTGAACTTCCTAGCCTCTGAAACTGTAAGTAATAAATTTCATTTTCTCACAAATTACCCAGTTCCATGTATTTTGTTATAAGCAACAGAAATGGACTAATATGAGTTGCTTGAGTTCTTTGTATATTCTGGATATTAATTCATTGTCAGATGCATATTTTCAAATATTTTCTCCCATTCCACATGTTGTTTTTTGCTCTCTTGATTGTTTCTTTGCTGTGCAGAAGATTTTTAGTTTGATATAACCCCATTTGTTAATTTTTGCTTTGTTCCCTGTGCTTCTGAATATCATCCATTCATAAATTCTTTGCCCAGACCTATGTCCTGAAGTGTTTCCCTATGTTTTCTTCTTGAAGTTTTACAGCTTTGGATCTTGCATTTAAGTCTTTAATCCATTTTTAATTGATTTTGGTTTATGGTGAGAGTTTGGGATCTAGTTTTGTTCTTCTGCATGTGGATTTCCTGAAGTGTTTCCCTATGTTTTCTTCTTGAAGTTTTACAGCTTTGGGTCTTGCATTTAAGTCTTTAATCCATTTTGAATTGATTTTGGTTTATGGTGAGAGTTTGGGATCTAGTTTTGTTCTTCTGCATGTGGATTTCCAATTTTTCCTGCACCATTTATTAAAGAGACTGTTCTTTCCCCAGTGTATGTTCTTGGCTCCTTTGTTGAAGGTCAGTTGGCTGTAAGTACATGAGTTGATTTCTGGTCCTCTATTCTGTTCCATTGGTCTATGTGTCTGTTTTAGTGCCAGTACCATGCTGTTTGGTTTATTATTGCTTTATAGAACACTTTGGAGTCAGGGAGGTTAATAACCCCCACTTTATTCTTTTTGCTCAGGATTGTTTGGCTATTCAGGGTCTCTTGCTGTTCCATATAAATTTTTAATTGTTTTGTCTATTTCTGTGAAGTGTGGCATTGGTAGTTTGATGGGGCTTGCATTGAATCTGTAGGTCACTTTGGGAAGAATGGTCATTTTGACAATATTGATTCTTCCATTCTATGAGCACAGGATGTCTTTCCATTTTAGTGTGTCTTTTTAAATTTCTTTAATCAGTGTTTTATAGTTTTCATATCCTTGGTTAAATTTATTCTTAAGTATTTTACTGTTGTTGTTGCTGTTGCAAATGGGCTAGCTTTCTTGATTTCTTTTCCTGCTAGTTTGTTGTTGGTGTATAGAAATGCTACTGAGTTTTGT
Source organism: Galeopterus variegatus (assembly GCF_000696425.1). Lineage (NCBI taxonomy): Eukaryota > Metazoa > Chordata > Mammalia > Dermoptera > Cynocephalidae > Galeopterus > Galeopterus variegatus. The sequence continues at coordinate 64,765 of NW_007727668.1, forward strand.
ATGTTGATTTTGTACCCTGCAACTTTACTGAATTGGTTTATCGGGTGTAGCAGTTTTTTGGTACAGTCTTTAGGTTTCTCTCTGTATAAAATCATGTCTTCTGCAAACAGGGATGACTTGACTTCTTCCTTTCCAATTTGGATGTCCATTATTTCTTTCTCTTGCCTAAATTCTCTGCCTAGGACTTCCAGTACTATGCTGGATAGAAGTGGTGAGAGTGAATATACTTGTCTTATTCCAGTTCTTAGTGGGAAAGCTTTCAACTTTTCCCCATTCTGTTTGATATTAGCTGTGGGTTTGTCATTAATAGCCTTTATTGTATTAAGATACTTTCTTTCTACACCTAATTTGTTGAGAATCTTTATCATGAGGTGATGCTGATTTTATCAAATACATTTTCTGAACCTATTGAAGTTATTATATATACATTTTTTCAGTCTGTTGACATGATGTATTACATTTATTGATTTGTGTATGTAGAACCACCCTTGTAGCCCTGGGTTAAATCCCACTTGATCATGGTATATAATCTTTTTGATGTGCTATTGGATTCAGTTTGCTAGTATTTTACATTGAGGATTTTGCCTCTCTGTTTATTAGGGATATTGGCATGTAGTTTTATTTTTTTGTTGTGTTTTTTTCTGGTTTTGTTATCAGGATAATGCTGGCCTCATAGTATGAGTTTGGAAGAATTCCATAAACAAATTTTTCAAAATAGTTTAAGAAGTATTGATACTAGTTCTTCTTTAAATGTTTGGTAGAATTTAGCAGTAAAACCATCTAGTCCTTGGCTTTTCTTTGTTGGGAGATTTGTTATTACTTACTTGATCGTGTTCTTTTTTACTGGATTATTTAGGTTTTCTACTTTTTCTTGGTGCAGACTTGGCAGGGCACATGTGTCCAATAATTTATCTATTTATTCTAGGTTTTCAGGTTTATTGGCTTATAGTTGTTTATAATAGTTTCTCATGGTCCTTTGTATTTTGATGCTATCTGCTGTAATGTCTTCTTTCACATTTCTGATTTTATTTATTTGGGTCTTTTCTCTTTTTTTCTTGGTTAATCTGGCTAATGGTTTGTTGATTTGATTTATTTTTTCAAAGAGCCACCTTTTCATTTGATTGACTTATTATATTGTATTTTTAGTCTCAATTTTATTTATTTATGTTCTAATTTTTATTATTTTCTTCTACTTATTTTGGAGTTAGTTTTTTCTTGCTTTTCTGTTTCTTTGTGGTGCATTATTAGGCTGTTTATTTGAAAACTTTCTATTTTTTTAAAAAATTTTTATTGAATCAAAATTGATTATACATATTTTGGGGGTTCAACATT
>NW_007727668.1:66466-79864 GCF_000696425.1 Galeopterus variegatus
GGTCTGTATGTGGGATCCGACCCCTCGGCGGGAGCGCCACTGCGCTCGCAAGCGGTACACTGTAGCAGTGCGCCACCGGGCCGGCCCCCATATTAGAATACTTTAGCTGGAGGAAAATTAATGTATATGGTTGAGAATTTTATTCTTTACATTTTGGGTTTTTTTAGCTGGTTTAGATTTTCTATTTTATTCTTATTTTTTTCATGCTTTCTTTTCATTGTGTTCATTAGAAGCGAGTTACTAAGTCCAGCCCACATTCAAGAGGAGATTAGACTCTAATTCTTGAAGGGGGAAATATCAAAGAATTTGTTGATATATCTTCAAACCATTTCACTTACAAATATCACATAAATGGACATCCGCAAGGAGCCTCTTGTTACCCTGTGTTGAGGTACAGGCCCAGGTCTCTGCAGAATGAAGCAAGCAAGCGATGGACACCTGTGTTACATAGGAGCCGTTGCCCCTGCTCCTCTGCCCCCACCCCGACCCCCTGTGAACGTAGCAGCAAGAAAGGCCTTGATTCTCCCTTTGGAGAGGACCGGTTGAGCCATCCCCTCACCCAGGCTTCTTTGCATCTTATCATTCCCCCAGAACATGTCCCTTCCCAGGAAGGGGGTGCTGCTTCCATACCACACAAGCCACAACTCTGTTCATGGAGAATAGGAGCATCGTGAAGGCAGGAACCTCTCTGTGCTCATCTCTGAGTCCTCAACTACTAGAACACGACGTAGGACACAGCAGCCCTTTATAGCTCCTTCCTGAATGAATGGAGGGAGCAGGAAAGGTTGGGAAGACCATGTCAGGGCAGTGACAGGCTGTCCCAGTAAACTCATGAGCTGATAAAAGTTAGAGCTCAACAGCTTTAGATCAGGTCCTTTTTATCTCAGTTACCTTTTTTTCATGTTTCCTGTTTTCCTGCATTGATATGTGTGCATCTGGTGGAAGAGTCACTTTTTTACAATTTGTAGAGTGGCTTGCATGGGAAAAGACTTTCAACTGAAAATGTGTCCTAGGATGCTGCTGTATACTGAATGCCCCCAAACCTCACTGAAGATTAATCCTCACTCTAAATGTTGAGGCTGGGAAATCCTATTATGGTAATTGAAAGGTGGAGCCTTGAAGAGGTGATTAGATTGTAGGACCATGCCGTAGTGAATGAATTATAACTGGTGATCATGGACATGATTCTGAGGGCTTTAAATGGACAGTTCATGAGGAACTCTCTCTCTCTCTCTCTCTCTCTCTCTCTCTCTCTCTGCTCTTTCCTCATTCACCTTCTTGCAGTGTGAGATCACTGGGTCACTGTCACACCACCAAATAGACTTTGGACTTCCCAGCTTCAGAAACGGTAAGCAATAAATTTTGTGTTCTTTATAAATCACCCAGTTCCAAGTATTTTGTTATAAGCAACAGAAACAGACTAATATAGAAAATTATTACCAAAGAAGTGTGGTGTTGCTTATAACAAATACTTGAAAATGTGGAAACAGTTTTAGAACTGGGTGTTAAGCAAAGTTTGGTGAGGTTACAGGACTCAGAAGAAGATAAAAAGATGAGGGAAAGTTTGGAATGTGTTAGAGACTGGTTACTTCTTAGAGACTGATTACATGGCCACAAGCAGAATGCTGATAGAAATATGGACTGTAAAGACCATTCTAAAGAGGTCTCAGAAATTAGAAGGAGTTTATTGGAAACTTGGGCAAAGATCACTCTGCTGTGAACTGGCAAGGAACTTGGTTGCATTGTGTCCATGCCCTAGGACTTTGTGGAGGTTGGAACTTAGGAGTTGTGAACCAGAGTTTTGGGTAGGAGAAATTTCTATGCAGCAAAGCATTAAGGAAGCTCAAAGATATTTATAAAAGCTTATGCTGAGTTATGGCAGCAAAGGTACAACATAAAGCCAGAATTTAAAAGGGAAGCGGAGTGTAAAGATTTGGAAAATTTGCAGCCTGGCCATGTGGTAAAGAAGTAGAGAGCATTTTCAGAAGGAAAATTCAATGGTACTAAGAAGATTAACACAAAAGAACAGGATTATTAGGAGAAGGGGGGAAAGGCCCTGAAAGCATTGCAGAAGCCTCTGGGGCCAACCCTTCCATTTCAGGCCCAAAGGCCTAGGGAGACAGAATGGTCTTGGAGAATAGGCCTGAGCAACCCTCAAGAAGCTCACTGCTTAGGGCCACCTCAGAAAGTTGCTTCCAGCACCAGCACCCCAGTTGCTTTGGCTGCTGCAGCCATGGCTACATTAGTCCCAGGTGTGCCAGGACATGCAGCTTTGGAAAATACAAGTGGACACTTTGGTGGCATCCACATGGTGTTAAGTCTGCAGGCTTGCAGAATGCCAGGGCTGTGGAGGCTTGGGAGCCTCCACCCTAATTTCAAAGGATTTATGGAAAAGCCTAGGGGCCCAGGAAGAGATCTGTCTCAGGGGCAGAGTCACTGCAGTCAGCCTTTGCTACAATGATGCCAAGCAGAAATGTGCAGTCAGAGTTGGGGCAGAGAAACAGTGCCATGCCTAGTATAGCTGTGAGAGTGGGATTGCCATGGGGATCCCATTCCTGTGGTGCTACCAGAGTGGAACACCAGCCTGGGAGAGTTGAAATGTGGACAGGGCCCAGGAAAGCCATAGGAGCAGAGCTGCCCAAGGACTTGGGGACCCAACTCCCACACCAGCATGCAGAGGACACCGAACATGGAGTCCACATACCTGATTTGCCAGCTTTGAGATTTAATGCCTCTCCTGCAGGGTTTTGGACTTGTTTGAGACATGTTACACCTTTCTTTTGGCCTATTTCTCACTTTTGGAACAGGAATATGTACCCTATGTTTGTCCCACCATTGTGTCTTGGAGGAAGGTAACTTGTTTTGATTTCTCAGATGGGACTTTGAACTTTGGACCTTTAAGTTGAAACAAGTTAAGACTTCAGGGATGGAATGAATGTATTTGTATGTGAAAAGACATGAGTTTTGCGGGGCTAGGGGTGGAATGTGGTGGATTGAATTATGTCCCTCAAATCTCATTGAAGCTTGAATTATGTCCCCCAATTTTTATGAATTAGAAACTAAGCCCCCACTGTGACTGTTAAGAGGGTGGGAAATCCTATTATGGTAATTGAAAGGTGGAGCCTTGAAGAGGTGATTGTAGGACCATGCAGTAGTGAATGGATTAAAAATGGTAGTCAGTGGTGTGGTTCTGAGGTCTTTAAAAGAGGGGAGTCTGTCTTTCTCTCTCTCTTCTCTCTCTGCTTCCACCATCTTACAATGTGAGATCCCTGAGTAACTGTCACCACAACCAGATGGACTTTGTAATTTCCAGCCTTAGAAACCATAAGCAATAAGTTTTGTTTTCTTTATAAATCACTCAGTTTCAAGTATTTTGTTATAAGCAACAGTCTGGAATGTTTTAAAGACTAGTGTCAGGCTAGGGCTCACAGACCCTCAGAACTTGTTGTGCAGACTGGATCACTAGACACCTCACATGCCTGCTGGGTAACAAGACCCCTCATATGCAGGGCACTAGCTAGGTAACTGTGAAAGATCCTGGGAGCTGTTGGCGAATTGACAGGTTCATTCCAAATTGAGCTCAGTCCTCAGCTTCCTCAGCATCAGCAGCAGCTTATAGCAGCCTCTAGCAGCAGTGGCAGTGGCCTCCCAGAGTGTCCTGGGGACCCTGGCAGCAGCAGCAGCTGGCAACAGCAGTAGTGGTCTCCCTGTGGCCCCACCCAACCAAGGGCATCCTGGGAGTGGAACACACTGAAGATCAGAGGCAATCATACTTTATACTCAAGTCTGATAAACCAGGACACCTGGATGTGAGTCAGACAACCAAAGAACACCTGGGTACACATGCTCAATTACATTAGACAATAACCAAGGAACAACTGAGTGCATATGCATATTTACATCAAATGCTCAACAAGATTCTGAACATCTGAGGGACCCTGACCATTTACCTTCACTTTCCCTGCAATTGGTTAAATGTTGGTAACCACAATGCTTATGTAAATATGGACTGTAAAGATCTCTCTAAGGAGGTCTCAGATTTAAATGAGAAGGGACTTACTCGAAACTGGTGTAAAGATCAAACTTGGTAAGAACTGGAAACTTACTTGGCTGCATTGTGCCCATGCCATAGGACTTTGTGGAACTGGAACTTAAGAGTTGTGAACCAGAGTATTTGGTGGAAGAAATTTCTAAGCAGCAAGGCATAAAGGAAGTTGTTTCCAGCACTACCCCAACTGCTTGGGGCCCTACAGGCATTGCTAAATTGGCCCCAGGTGTGGCTAAACAGCAGCTTTGAAAAATACAAGCCAGAAGCCTTGGCGGTGTTCATGTGGTGTTAGATCTCCAGGCTTACGGAATGCCAGAGCCCTGAAGGCTTGAGAGCCTCCACCCCAATTTCGAAGGATGTACAGAAAAATCTGGGGGCCCAGGAAGAGATCTCTTGCAGGGACAGAGTCACCGCAATCAGCTTTCACTAGGAATGTGGGGTCAGAGTTGTAGCAGAGAAACCCCAACAGTGTCATGCCTAGTGGAGCCGTGAGAGCAGGACCAACATGGAGACCCCAGCCCTGTGGAGCTACCAGAGTAGAACACCAGCCTGGGAGAGTTGAAGTGTGGTGTAGGACCAAGAAAGCCATAGGAGCAGAGCTTCCCAAGGACTTGGGGACTCAACCCCTGCACCAGGGTGCAGAGGATGTCAAACATGGAGTCAAGGTATCTGGTTTGCCAGCTTTGAGATTTAATGCTTGCCCTGCTGGGTTTTGGACTTGTTTGGAGCTGTTATGCCATTCTTTTAGCCTATTTTTTCCTTTATGAATGGGAATATATACCCCATGTTTGTCCTACTATTAACCTCACTGAAGCTTAATCCTCACTGTAAATGTTGAGGGTGGAAATCCTATTATGGTAATTGAAAGTTGGAGCCTTGAAGAGGTGGTTAAATTGTAGGACCTTGACACACCTTACACCCCTACCCCAACCTGTGCTCATGGTGGTGGTCATGGGCAGGGTTCTGAGGGCTTTAAAAGGACAGTGCATGAGGAACTGTCTGCTCTCTCTGCTTCCACCATCTTGCAGTATGAAACCCCTGGGTCACTGTTGCCACCACCAGATGGACTTTGGACTTCCCAACCTCACAAACTGTGAGCAATAAATTTTGTTTTCTTTATAAATCACCCAGTTTCAAGTATTTTGTTATAAGTAACAAAAACCAACTAATATAGGTGTCAGGTAGAGTGCAATAGCTTTGTTCCAGATGGATGCTGTAGTATAGACTCCGTGTTGTTTCTTCAGATATAATGTACTTTCACTATGTCTGCGAATGAGTCAGTGACCTGTGCTTTGGAGGTTTGTGGTAGTGGTGGCATGGCTTTGCTGGGGTAGATATTGCTAGGATGCTTCACAGGTTGGGGTATGGGTGTTTGGTGTGTCAAGATCTCGGATTTGTTTGCCAGGGGCAGGGTCACCATTCTGCTTCTCTGACCAGGGATAGGCCTGCCAGGGGCACATCAGCCAAGCTGTTTCTCACTCCAGTATGTATGCATGTGACACCTCAAAGACCCACTGGTAGGGTTTCCAGGAGTGTGAGCTGTTTCTCTGAGCCAGGGTGATGGATGCATTTTGGCTTGGCTAGCTGAATGTGCATCTGCCAGTGGCCCTTCTCCTGTGCCCGTTCTTGGGACCCAATATGAGGTCATGCTTTCTTCTGTGGTTCAGGAGCTGGACTGCTAAGGGCTGAGTTGCTGAGCCACTTCTCAGGAAGTGGTTGAGGCCACTAGGTGGGCCCGCAGTGAGAGGGGCCATCTAGCCACTTTTTGGGCAGTGGGTGAGGCCATTAGGCAGGCCTACAACAAAATTATCCATCCAGTATCTTCTGTGTAGTGGGCAGGGCTGCTAGGCAAGGCTGCAGTGAAGGAGATGGTGTAACCACCTCTGGGGCTGTTGTCAAGGTTGCTAGGTGGGACTGTTCAGACTAGAACTGCCTGGCTGATTCTCCGGGAGGGCAGATGCACTTTATTTACACAAGACTGAGGGTGTATTCATTAGGGTAGAGACCCTTGAGCTGTTTTTCTGAGTTGGAGGCTCAGCAAACATAACTGAATTAGCTGGTGGGGCTGGGGGTTAGTGGGAGGTGTAGGGGGAGCCCAACCTGAGTAGGATCTGCCTGTCTCATTTCTGTCCAGGGATATGAGTGTCAGATCATTAGGACTAGCGTTGGTTTCCCAGACAGCAGAACTAGAGTCACAGCTGCTATGAGCACAGGCTTCAAGCCACCAGGATCAGGGTATTATGTCCCCTACTCTGAGTGTGCAGGGTGGAGGGCAGAGCCTTAAGGCTGGGGAAGCTTCATGGCTACTGGCCCCAGGGCTGGACACGTTCCTGTAAGGGCTCTAGTTTTAAGATGGTGCCATCCTGCATTGCTTGGCTCATGAGGGTGGATGTTGGGGGGTGCACAGTTTGTGCTAGTGTTCGAGGGCAAAGCAGTATGTATTTTCTGGGACACTCCCCACACTTGGCTTCAGGTTTGTCCTGCCAAGGGATGTGCAGGCCTCTGTGGTGAGGAGGGGGGTTGGTGTGGATCCTCTGCCTACCTTTTCACCACAATGGAAAATTCTTCCTATGCTGATCCTGATGTCAGAGACATGTGTTTCTCTCTCCTCTCTATGCCATCATCCTAGGCTTTTGTGCTCCACAGGGATCTCACCCATCTCTTGCTGCACTCCTACACTCTTCCACCCGTGCTCCCATCAATATTTATATGTTAGATGTTCTAGGACTTTTCTATGTGAGGAACAAACCCTGGGCACCTCAAGTCCTTCATGTTGCCCTGCTTCTGCAGCCACATGTTAATTTTCATATAATCATTAAATATTATCTCTTGCTGCACTCCTACACTCTTCCACCCGTGCTCCCATCAATATTTATAAGTTAGATGTTCTAGGACTTTTCTATGTGAGGAACAAACCCTGGGCACCTCTAGTCCTTCATGTTGCCCTGCTTCTGCAGCCACATGTTAATTTTCATATAATCATTAAATATTCACATAGAAATAACAAGCAATCAGTTGGCTTTTAAGTCCACTATTCAGAAGAGAGATAGAAGCTATAAAAATTATACCTATGTGTATATACATATACTTACATATATACATATACATCTATACATATATATGTGTGTGTGTGTGATGGAAGGAGAATTTTGGAACTATAAGAATTATTTTTTTTTTAGCCATGATCAGAAGAGTCATAGGATTGCCTAACTTTTCACTCTGAAGGGAGGAGGACTTCTGCCTGTGATCAAATTCATAGAAATTGTTATACACAAATTAAAAAAAAGATGGAATGAAATGGTTATATATCATGAGATATGCTCCTTCAATATAAGGTAATATTTTTGTAAGTATGAATAATTGGTTATTACTTTGGCCAAGTCATTATATTATTTCCTTATACAACTTTTGTTCCTAGTGTTAATAACAGTCTTGTCTTTTGCATCTGCGTGGTTATCTTTATCCTTGTGCATACATCTTTTACAGCACTCCAGCAAGTAAAATTATCCAGAAGTCAGTTCTTTTACATGTCTTGAGCTTTCAGTCCTCCAGCTCCAGAAGTCATTTCTTTTATGGTAGCTGCCATCTTTGGATTCTTTTTTTTTTTTTTTTTTTTTTTTTTGACTTCTGTCAATTCCTGTCATTCCTCTCCTGTGTGAGATATCCTGTTTCCTCAATTTAATTTTTTCTTTTTGTTTAAGATTAAGTTCATGTTTTGGTTAAACACACCCTCCAATATCTTCCTGAGTTTGCATTGTAGATAAATTACTCAATACATAATGTTTGAAAATTTTTCTACCCTCCTTTTCACAATTGTTATATTTTATTGCTGTGTAAAATTCAGGTTGAAAATTACTTTTTCTCACACGGTTGGAAGCCATTGCTCCATTTTCACCCAGCTGTCATTGAAAAAGTTTGATGTCATTCTGATTCCAAAACTTGCATATTATTCATATTTTTTTCCTCTCTTTGAAACTTTTTGTGTCTTTTCTTCATCTCAAGTATTGTGAAAGTTTATGATTATGTGCCTGAAATTTTGTGGAGGAAACTTGACATACATATTGTGGTTTGCCCTTTTGTGGATATAATGGTTTGACTTTTCTTTAATCTGCAATATCAGTTACTAATCTATTTTCATATATTGGTATTCAAGATTATAGTTCTCTTCCAGTTTCATCAAACATAGCTATTTTTTCCCCAAATACATGTGATTGACTTCTTTCTTCAAACATGCACTGAACTAAAAGCACAGCAAATAAAACATGGAACCAATATGTTAGTGTCTGGAAAGATCTTTTCCAGGTCAATGAGACCCCAAAGCAATCCGTAAACAGTTGGCCATCACCACACTATGTGTACCATTTCTCTGGTATCATACCTCTTTTCTCTAATTAATGATTCTTCTCCTCCTTACCCTCTCTTTCTTTTCCGAAATACATTATCTCAGTTGACACAAGACTTGATTGCTCTGTTAATGCATGTAACTCAAATGTGTGCACGCCTTGAAAATCTGTGTCCACATATGACTTTTAAGTAAGTTTTATTTTGCTCCCTACATAATATGCATATTTGTTTACCCTCTCATGTATTTCATTACAATAAAGTGTCTCTCTAAAATGGTTGATTTTTGACCTTTTAATACTCTTTTTTTAAAAAAAATTCTCTAAGCCCCTTTACAACTACTAAATGCATTTATCTTCTCTCAAATTACAGAGCTGTAAAGGAAGTGAATCATTATTATGGTAATTTTCTGTGTTTGTTCCATTAAAGAATATAGGAGAGTCTCTGACTTTAATACACTATTCCACTTAATGCACTATGTTGCTTAAATAAATCTTTATTTACCAATTTTCCACATCAGAGCTGGCGTTGTAAATAAATATATCTTACTCGCTAGGCATTTTGGACATTTATAAAAGAATAATTGTGACTTTAAAAGCAATGTGTTGACACAAAATATATTGTAGAAACAGAGGCAAATTAAATATTAATATATTTTATAGTTCCATAAGCTAGGAATATATGTTATAAACTTCAACAATTTATTTTGTCCCCCAGACACCACATAATGTTCTATGTCAGAAATGTTGCACTATCATTATTAAAATTGTTTTCCCCCATTCTGTCTTTGCTCACTTATTGTAGACACTTTGAAACTGGATAAAATAGATTTACCTGTGACTATAGCAATATTGGGATAGGATTTAGTTAGCAATTCAAAGTCAAAGTCCTTGATGTAATGAGAAACTAAGGAGAATGATTGAGATTCTGGTATTTAAAGGGAAATTTGATATGTGATTACATATTTATATGATTTTGAAATGTTTTTCTTATGTTCTTCCTGATAAGTCTGTCTTTTGGGACTCTCTTCCTACCTTTTTCTCAAATCCTTCAATGACAGCTAAAGTCTCTCAGAAGTTGTTTCTGACCTCATTATACTAGGAAACGGCTTCCTCCCTGTAAAATTCTTGACCTTGCTATTTATTAATCCTGCTAATACCACCAACTACATCACTGAAAATGATGCTTAATCCTCTAACATTTATAATCAAATTATGTCTTTCACTTTTGATATTACCTCTGTGCCTAAAGAGCAGGTATTAAAATTGAAGCTACCTGACTGAGAATGCTCACCAAATTTATTTCTCCCTTAAGGAGTCAGACCATCAATGAAATCAAAGACCAGTGTTTCTAGTATCTTGTTATCAGTGAACAAATAATCAGAAATTTTAAAGTCTAATAACAGAACATACTGTAAGACAATAAAAGTTTTTAAATAACACAAAGAACATAGACATTTGCACTTTTAATATTTTTATTTGATAGTACATGGGATACTAAACTGCGGGATAAATATGCAACCACCATATAACAAAAGACTTAACTACAGAACATTTTTATTCCAAGGTACCCCTGTGCCAACTAGGGGCCAGCATGAACAGTCTTATTTACCTATTTACCTCAACTATTTAGCAGTAGGGGAATTGTAATATCAGATATGCTTATCTCAATAATCTTGGCATCTCCAATCTTGAGCAGGTGCAGGAAAACTATGAGGTGCTGGGCCTAGACTCTGGAGTAAGATACTTCTTGACACTGGCCCCAGTAAAGCCAGAACTCTGAGAACAAAAATCAGATATGCTTATCTCAATAATCTTGGCATCTCCAATCTTGAGCAGGTGCAGGAAAACTATGAGGTGCTGGGCCCAGACTCTGGAGTAAGATACTTCTTGACACTGGCCCCAGTAAAGCCAGAACTCTGAGAACAAAGCATGGCTGTGTGTGCCAAGAAGAGCCATGAACTCATTGAGTCTGCACAAGTATACATGGGAGGTTATGCAAGGCAGTGAGGTTGGTGTGGGAGCCAGAGACCAAGTAGAGCATTGTAGGTATGGAAAGGACCATTGAGTTCATTCTACCTGGAATGGGAAGCCTTTGAGAGTTACATCTTAGTCCTGGATGCTATAACAAAGTACAATAGACTGGGTGGTTTTAAAATGATAGAACTTTACTTCTTACACTTTGGGAGCCTGGAAGTCTTAGATCAGGATGCCAGCATGGTCAGACGGTCCTCTTCCGAGTTACAGACAACTGACTTCTCATTGTATCTTCACATGGCAGAGAATAAGCTCGCTCTCTGGCCTCCTCTTATAAGGGCACTAATTTCATTCATGAGGGCTCCACTCACATTACCTAATCACCTCCAAATAGTATCACACTGGGGACTAGATTTCAACATATTAATTTGGGGGACACACAAACATTCAGGCCAAAACAAGTTTTGAGAAAAGAACTGGCATGGTTTTATTTGCTGTCAAACTATCACTCTGAATTTGAGGTGGGCAACTTACTGGGACAGGAAAGAGAGGTGCTGGTGGACTAGAAATAGAAAAAATAATTAGTAGAGTATTAAAGTAATTCAAGTCCAAGAAAAAGATAATGTTATTTAGTTTAAGGTGGTAATTGGAGAAAACAAAAGTGGTTGCATTTGGGATTTTTTTGTAAAATTGAGAAAATTGAGTACAAATAAAAGAATAACGTTATTTGAGAAGAAATATACTAAACTTAAATGAAGTAGAAGCAAGTAAAAATAAGAGGTCAGGTATGAAAGTCTCTTTCAATATAAAGTAAACAGAGTTTGATAGATTTTCAGGGTGTGGGAGAGAGGGGCTCACAATTCTTTGAGATTTCAAGCCCACCTGACTGGAAGAATGATGAATGTACTAGTCATCACAGTGAATTATGGAGAAAAACAAGCTTTATAGATAAACCGCTGGAGACAGTTGAAGATATATTGGTGCCGTGCTGTAGAGATGGCCAGCAAATAATTGTAAGTTTGGGTCTGATGACCAGGGGTAGCAGAGAGCTGAGGATTATGTCTTCATCTTTAGAAACGTATAAATATCAGCCAAAATCTGATCCAATAAGTCAAAGGGAAGCAAAACAGAAGCTTATGAAACTGCATTAAAAAATATGAGGAACTGGAGCTTACTCAAAGACTATAAATGTATTGTTCTTTAATAGAACCAAGAAGTTCAATTTTATTTAGAAAAACTTCAAGGAATCTTTGTGGGAAGGGACTATAGCATAACAAGCTACTGAAGTTCAGAGTTCATGAAGGTCAGAGTTCATTTTTTAAGAGATGTAGAAGATAACCCTAGGCAGGGGAAACCCTTCCATTTCTTTGGCAATAGATTTTAGAAAATGTTTCTTAGAATATTTCTAATTGATTATCTATGAAAATATCCATCACACATCAAAGGCTTCAGACAACTTGTTCTTCAAATGTTTCCCCTTTGAATATCATTCCCTTTTGAGATACCAACTAATCACAGGATAAGATTGGAGCATTTGGTCTGAGGATACAACTTAAGAGTGGGCAGAAGGATTAGTAGTAACTGAGGGTATCAGCAATTGTTATACAAAGCTTCTGCATTTTGGTTAAAGTTGAAACTGAAGAGTTTACTCCCTTCTATTTCTTATGTGAGTATTATGAATTTCAGTGGTTATAAAGCTATAAGAACTTCTCTCCTAAATTCTTGGCAGAGAAAAATTCTCTCAAAATTCTTTCACCACTATGGAAAGACCATTGTGGCAGCAACATAGGAGGAAGGTGTGTTGCTGTTACCTATAGATGTCTTCATATCTAAACTCAAAGAACTGATCTTAATTTGAAACAGCCACCAGAGAAAAGAACATGTTAAGACTGGACAAAAATGGCAGTACAGTAGAAAAAGAAGGCTGATAGAGTGGGGAGGAAATAGGTAAAATAATAAATGGTCTATATTCAAATTTTATGTGGCTTATAGCAAATGTAATTTTTTTTTTTTTTTTGTCTTTTTCGTGACCGGTAAGGGGATCGCAACCCCTTGGCTTGGTGTCGCCCGCACTGCGCTCAGGCAGTGAGTGCACCGGCCATCCCTATATAGGATCCGAACCCGCAGTGGGAGCGCCGTTGCGCACCCAAGCGCTGCTCTCACTCAAGTGCGCCACGGGGCCAGCCCGCAAATGTGATTTTTAAATGTAAAGAATATATGTATTCACTTCCAACAAAGTGGCAGATTTAGTATCTTGACCAGCTTTCCGAAAATGTTAAAAATGCTAATTAATTGTTTTTAAGTTCTATTACATGCTGTGGTGATCCAACAAAAGAAACAAATAGGTAGAATACAGATCAAAATATAAGTGAGGGCAATGATCAAGAGAAGAAGTATAAGCTGCAGCTGACATTCATTTAAGGTTATTTACTAATCTATGGCAAGGTGAAAATTTTAATGAGAAATCCAACACAAAATTAGCATCCCAAAGAACTCTAACTTCATTGAAAATGTGACTAACAGACATAAAACTTGCTCCCTCACTCTAGGCGCACTGTACTACTAAGAAAATTGCTTATCTTGTACCCTGATGCAAACAGATGAAAAGTCATGTTTCTGAAAATTGCTTATGATATACATTACCTCTATAATATGTTGTTGATCATCAGACATTCATTCTCCAATCCCATTCTATGTACAGAGAATACTGGAAATGCCATTAACTTTGGCACTGTTATGGGTCTCTATTTGACTGGTGGACAAAGAGCAGATATGTGACAATAAATACACGGTCCAGAGAATGAATGTAAATTCAAGTTTGGAATGAGAAAAGTAAGACAGGTGATATGGACTTGAATCTGACCCATAGCCCAGAGGTGAGCAGAGCAGAGCTCTAAGACTTTGAGGAAGAAATAAATGGTTGTTATTGCAACCCACGGAGTTTGGGGAATATTATCAATGTATCATTATAAAAATCTGACTAATAAACATTCTTACTGTTATTATAAAAATCTGAAATGTCACTTTCTAGGG
>NW_007727668.1:79888-82697 GCF_000696425.1 Galeopterus variegatus
CTATAATATGTTGTTGATCATCAGACATTCATTCTCCAATCCCATTCTATGTACAGAGAATACTGGAAATGCCATTAACTTTGGCACTGTTATGGGTCTCTATTTGACTGGTGGACAAAGAGCAGATATGTGACAATAAATACACGGTCGAGAGAATGAATATAAATTCAAGTTTGGAATGAGAAAAGTAAGACAGGTGATATGGACTTGAATCTGACCCATAGCCCAGAGGTGAGCAGAGCAGAGCTCTAAGACTTTGAGGAAGAAATAAATGGTTGTTATTGCAACCCACGGAGTTTGGGGAATATTATCAATGTATCATTATAAAAATCTGACTAATAAACATTCTTACTGTTATTATAAGTTTGGGGAATATTATCAATGTATCATTATAAAAATCTGACTAATAAACATTCTTACTGTTTTAAAATCTGAAATGTCACTTTCTAGGGAATTCTCTCTAAAGAACCTATGGTCATCTCTAACACAAAAATATTTTCTCTGGAAAAGCTCCAAGGAAAATGAGCTTCTTAAAATGTGTGCATTCACACACGGCAACAAGATACCATTAACAGCAATCAGCTGTCAGATACAGGATGTTACATAATTATATTTATTTTTTAAAATATCTTTAGAGGACATAATGAAGATGGCAGAATAGATGGTCCCCAGCATCATTCTCTGCCACAATTGGTCAATTTATAACTTTCAAAAAGCAAAGACTGCTAACCCAGGACTACTGGAACTCAGGGGAAGAGGAAGAGAGGACAACAAAGTTTGTGAATGTAGGAGAAGCCATGGTGAGAAAAAGAAGGGATCATTCCAAGTTTCAAGCCCTAGCCACTTCAAGGCTGGCCATGGTGAATACACAGGGCAGGAGTTGTCAAAAGCCACAACTGTGCCATTTGAGTGAAGCTACTCGGATTTTGCAGGAGAAAAAAGGGCCTTGGTGTGCACCATACCAACCCACAGGCAAGTGAGACCATTCACAGAGTTCCTGTGAACACATTTAGGAGTGAGCATCTACAGAAGATAAGAGCCAAACAGAGGCTGGTGGGTCATTGCAAGGGATTGGTGCATGGCCCACCCCACAGGAAGTGTTTGGAGTGTGGGGGGAAGGCTGGCCCACTGGAGGAACATTGCAGCACAGCATGGGCAGCTGATCTACATTTCAACTGGCACAGGCCCACTCAGTGGAGACTGGTTAGGGTGATAGAATAGCAAGGGGCCCAGTCTGCTGGAAAGACTCAGTCCCAGGCTAGAATTTCCACACAGCCCAGGTGTATCTGAACTCACAAGACCTGGAAGAGATTAAAGCATCAACAATTAAAACCTAAGCTGCATAAAATGCCTTCCCCAGAGAATCAGCACCAAAGCAGTCATTTAGCTCAAACATGGGGCTCAATTGCTGGTCCCCACAGGAATTTCCCCTATTTTGGAATTAACCAAAGGACAACAAATTAGTTCTAGTTCAGACTTTAAGTGGTATCAGATAATAATTCAAAACAGAACTGAAAGAAAGAAAAAAAGAAAAAGCACAGATCAGAGACAACACTCTTATAATAACCAGTAAAGATCTAACACCACCAAAGAACATCTATAAAACCTAGAAGAGGTAGAAGTCTCCTCAAATGCCCAGGCATCAATTTAAAGACACAAAGAATAAGAAAGAACAGAGAAATATGACACCATCAAAGGAAATAACCAAGCACCAGCAATGGACACAGGGGAAGAGCAGATTTATGAATGTCTGACATAGAATTCAGACTTAGCCTCTTAAGGATGTTCAGGGAATCCCAAGAGCATACAAACAGAAAATTCAGTGAAAATACAGATAGAAAATTAATGATATCTGGAAAATAATCCAGGAGCAGAAAGAGAACTCCCCCCCACACACAAATTAAATCAATTAAAAAAACAGAAATACTAGACATAAAGAACACATTATCTGAACTGAAAAACTTGATAGAAAGCTCCAACAGCAAACTTGATCAAAATGAGGAAAGAATCAGTGAGCTCAAAGATAAAACACATGAAATTATCAAATTAGAGGAGCAAAAGGAAAAAATAAGAAAAAAAGAAACAGAAATATAATAAATATGGGACTCCTCCAAGTGAAACACTTCTGCATAATTGGCATACCTGCAGGAGATGAAAAAGAGATATAGAAAGCATATTAAAGGAAATAAAATTGGCTGAAAAATTCCCAAGTATGGAGAAAAATAGCAGCATTCTGGTACAGGAAGCTCAGTTTAATCCAAGGAGGAACACACCAAGGCATACCATAATCAAATTATCAAAATCAAAGACAAAGAAAGGATACTGAAAGCAGCAAGAAAAATGAAATATATAACATTCAATGGAACTCCAGTACATCTCTCAGTGGATTCCTCTGTAGAAACCCTACACATCAGAAGAGAATAGGATGATATATTCATAATGCTGAAGGAAGAAGACTGTCAACCAAGAATTCTCTAACCAGCAAAACTAACATTCAAATATGAAGGAGAAATAAAGTCTTTCCCAGACATATAAAAGCTAAGGGAATTCACCAACACTATACCTGCCTTGCAAGAAATGCTAAATGTCGGGCCTCCCTGAGCCAGAGGCCGACAAAACCGAGCGGGAAGAGACCCCGGTCCAGCCGGGGGTCCCTTGTGGGGCTGAGCGGGATGATGAGTGTCGCTGGCACGGCCCTTCTCCCCCAGGACCTTCCTCCCCGGGGGCCGAGAAAGAACACCGCCGGGCCAGGAGAGTGGTCAAAGCCGGAACTCCGTTTATTTGCAGGGCGGCACAGCTTATATAGGGA
>NW_007727668.1:83392-85076 GCF_000696425.1 Galeopterus variegatus
CCTGAGCCAGAGGCCGACAAAACCGAGCGGGAAGAGACCCCGGTCCAGCCGGGGGTCCCTTGTGGGGCTGAGCGGGATGATGAGTGTCGCTGGCACGGCCCTTCCCCCCCAGGACCTTCCTCCCCGGGGGCCGAGAAAGAACACCACCGAGCCAGGAGAGTGGTCAAAGCCGGAACTCCGTTTATTTGCAGGGCGGCACAGCTTATATAGGGAAAAAGGGCAGGGCGGGTTTTGATATGAGAGATCAAGCAAAGAGCCAATAAGAAGGGCTTAAAAGGATAGGGTGAGGTGGTGGGGAGGCTTTACACGAATACGGAACTAAAGTTGCTGAATCACTGGGACCCGGAAGGGCGAGGCTGGCAGCTACGTGCCGTTGAGCGCTAGTGAAATGGTGGCCGCGGAGCGCATGAACTGGCGCCCGTGCGCGTCAGGGCGCATGTGCGCAAAGTTATGCCCAACAGCTAAAAAGAGTTCCTCAATTTGAAAGAATATGACAGTAAGGAGAAGCAAGACAATAGTTGAAGATACATAACTCACTAGTAAAGTAAATTCACAGACAACCTCGGAATACTCCATTGTCATAAGGGTGGTGAATAAACTGCTTACATCCTTAGTATGAAGACTAAAGAACAAACCAAAAACAACTAATACAACAACTGCATAAGAGATAGGCAATAGTAAAAGATGTAACTTGAAAAACAAAATGTCGTAAAGTTGGGGGGGCATTATTGGCTTTGATTTTTTCTTCTTTCTTATATATCAAAGTTAAGTTGTTATTAGTCTAAAATAATCTGTTTTGACTGTAACATGTTTTTGTAAGCCTGATGGTAACCATAACAAAAATGAGACATACTAAAAATACATAGCAAGAAATAAAAATACACTCCTAGAGAAAACCACTCAATCACAAAGGAAAACAGTAAGATGAAAAAAAAAAAAAAAGAAAAAAGGATTAAAACAATAACCAGAAAAAGTATCAAAATGGCAGTAACAGGTCCCTATATATCAAATAATAATTCTAAATGTGAATGGGCTAAATGTTCCAATTAAAAGGCAGACAGAGTGTCTCAATGGATTACAAAACAAGAACCAACAATATGCTGCCTATAAGGACCTTACTTCACCTGTAAAGACATGAGCCATCTGAAAGTGAAGGGATGGAAAAAGATATTTCATGCAAATGGAAACCAAAGAAGAGCAAGAGCAGCTATACTTATATTAGATAAAATAGACTTCAAGCCAAGGAAAGTAAAAAAGATAAAGGTCATTATATAATGATAAAGTAATTTGACAAGAGATTGTAACAATTCCAAATATATATGCACCCAAGTTTGGAGTACCCAGTTATACAAAGCAACTACTGTTAGACCTAATGGGAGAAATAGACTCCAACACAATAATAGTTGAGGACTTTAACTGCTCATTTTCAGCAAAGGACAGATCATCCAGACAGAAAATTAAATAGAAAACATAAGAATTAATCTCTACCCTAGGCCATTTAGACCTATCAGACATATATACAACATTTCATTTAACAGCTTCAGAATACATTCTTCTCAGCAGCACATGGAACATCACCTAGATTAGACCATATGTTAGGATACAAAACAAGCCTCAAAAGATTTCTTTACAATAGCCAAGAGTTGGAACCAGCCCAAATGTCCATCATTGGATGAGTGGATAC
>NW_007727668.1:85803-89715 GCF_000696425.1 Galeopterus variegatus
TTTGGTAAGGGGCAACAATAATCAACCACAATGTATATTGACAAAATAAAATTTAAAAAAATAATAAAATAAAAAAACCCCCAAAAAACTAAAATCCTATCAATGACCTTGTTTGACCACAGTGGAATACAAGTAGAAATAAAAAAATGGACACTAGAACCCATACAAATACATGGAAATTAAACAACATTCTCCTAAACAATAAGTCAAAGAAGAAATCAAAAAGGAAACTAAAATATTCCTGGAGACAAATGAAAATGAAAGCACAACATATAATAACCTATGGGATACAACAAAAATAGTTCTAAGAGGGAAGTATACAGCAGTAAATGCCTACATAATAAAAAAGAAAGATTCCAAATAATCAACCTACTAGTACACTTCAAGGAACTAGAAAAGCAAGAACAAACCAAACCAAAAATCAGTAGAAGAGAAACAAAGATCAGAGCAGAAATAAATGGGTTAGAGATTAATAAAACAATACAAAAGATGGACAAAAAAAGAGTTGGTTTTTAAAGATAAAATCAATGTCTTCAGCTAGACTAACAGAGAAGATTCAAATAAAATTGAAAATGAAAAAGAAGACATTACAACTGATACCACAGAAATACAAAGGATCATAAGAGACTACTGTGAACAACTACATGTGAACAAACTGGAAAACAAAAGAAATGGATAAATTCCTGGACACATACAACTTACCAAAGCTGAACCATAAATAACTAAAAAACCTAAACTAACTAATAATGAGTACGGAGATTGAAGCAGTAATAAAAAGTTTCCCAACAAAGAAAACCCCAGGACCAGATGGCTTGAGTGCTAAATTCTACAAAACATTTAAGAAAGAAGTAATACCAATTCTTCTCAAACTCTTCCAAAAAGTTGAAGAGGAGGGAATACTTCCAAACTCTTTCTATGAAGCCAACATTAACCTTAAAACAAAACCATAAAAAGATACAACAGAAAAAGAAAACTGCAGGCCAGTATCCCTAAGAAATACAGATGAAAAAATCCTCAACAAAATACTAGCAAACAGAATCCAGCAACACATTAAAAAGTTCATTCACCATGATCAAGTGGGATTTATTCCAGGGATGCAAGGATTGCTCAACAGATGCAAATCAATAAATGTGATGCATTACATAAACAGAATGAAGGACAAAAACCATATGATCATTTCAATAGATGCAGAAAAAGCTTTTGGTAAAACTCAATACCCCTTCATGATAAAAACAACAAACTAGGTATAGAAGAAATGTACCTTATGGAAAACGTATGCAGTTTCCTAAAACAACCACAGATAGAACTGCTATATGATTTAGTAATCCCAGTGCTAGGTGGGATTCTACCCAAAGGAATAGAAATCATCAAGTCAAAGGGATACCTGCACTCGCAGGTTCATCACAGATCTATTTTCCATAGCCATGAGTTGGAAGCAACCTAAATGTCCATCAACAGACAATGGGATAAGGGGATTGAGGTATATATACTCAATGGAATATGACTCTGCCATTAAAAAAAAAAAGAAATTCTACCATTTGCAGCAACATGGATAACTTAGACAAAATTATGTTAAGTGCAATAAGCCAGGCAGAGAAAGAGAAATACCACATGTCCTCAATCGTAAGTGGGAGCTAAAAGACAGTAAATAAATAAACAAATGAAATAAAAAGAAAGATGCAACGATCACAATAATATGCTGAACTTACCAAAAAAGAGAAAAGAACTGAGATTACCTGAGGTGGGAAAGGGGGAGAGGGCTTAGGGAGAAATTGATAAATGGCCACAAGAAATGATTACATCGTGTAATGTTGAATATAATAATTATCATGATATGAGCATCACATATTGCACACAGATATTGATATTCAAATCTGTACCCCACAGCTATGTACAATAAATTATTCTTCAATTAAAATTTTTTTAAAAGAAGAAATGTAGTTCAGCACAATAAAAGCCATTAATGACAAACCTACAAATAATATCATACTGAACAAGCAAAAATTGGAGGCTTTTCCTTTAAGATCTGTAACAAAACATAAAAGCCCACTTTCCCCACTCTTAGCCAACACAGTACTGGAAGTTCTCCCAGTGTGATAGGCAAGAGGGAGCAATAGAGGCATCCAAATTGGAAAAAAGGAAGTTAAACTATCCCTATTTTCAGATGACATGATCATACGCATGGAAAACCCTACTCTACAAAAAAATTGCTAGAAGTTATAAATCAATTCAATAAAATGGCTGGATATGAAATTAACAAAAAATAGCCTTCCTGTGTGCCAATAATGAAATAGCTGAAGAAGAAATCATGAAAGTAATTTCATTCACAAAAGTTACCAAAAAAAATGAAATATTTAGGAGTAAATTTAACCAAGGAGATGAGAGACCTTGGTCTCTCGATGGAAACTATAAAACATTGTTGAAAAAAATTGAAGAGGACACAAATAAATGGAAAGATATCTCATGTTCATGGGTTGGAAGAATTAACATAATCAAAATGCCAATATTATACATATACATTCAATGCAATCCCTATCCAAATACCAATGACATTCTTCACAGAAATGAAAAAAAAAAATCTTAAAATTTACATTGAACCACAAAAAGCCCCATATATGTAAAGCAATCTTGAATAAAAAGAACAAAGTTGGAGGCATCACATTTCCTGACTTCAAGTTATACTGTAAAGCTATAATAACCCAAAGAGCATGGTACTGGCATAAAAATAGCCACAGACCAATGTAACAGAATAGAGAGCCCAGAAATAAACTCATGTACTTAACAGCCAACTGGTTTTCAATGAAGGTTCCAAAAATATACAGTGGGGAAAGAACAACCTGTTCAATAAATGGTGCTGGAAAAACTGGATATCCACATGCAAAAGACTGAAACTAGACCCTTATCTATCACCATTCATAAAAATAAACTCAAAATGGATTAATAACCTAAATTTAAGACCCAAAACTATGAGACTACTAGAAGAAAACATATGGGAAATGCTACATGAAATGAGAGCAGGCAGTGCTTTTTTGAACAAGGCTACAAAGGCACAGGGAACTAAAGTAAAAATACTCAAATGGGAATATGTCAAACTAAAAGCTTCTGCACAGCAGGGGCACCATCAAGGAAATGAACTGCCTACAGAATGGGAGAAAGTGTTTACAAACTACACATCAGATGAGTTGCTAATATCTGGAATATACAAGGAATTCAAACAACTCAACACCACAAAAACAAATGACCCAATTTAAAAATTGGCAAAGGACCTGAAGAGACATTTCTTAAAAGAAGACATACAAATGCCCAGCAAGCACACGAAAAAATGCTCAAAATCACAAATCATCAGAGAAATTCAAGTTTAAACTGCAATGAGATATCATCTCATTCCAGTTAGGATGGCTATTATCAACAAGACAAAATAACAAATGCTGACAATGAGGCAGAGAAAAGGCAGCCCTCCTACATTGTTCATGGGAATGTAAATTGATACAGCAGTTGTGGAAAATGGTATGGAGTTTTCTCCATAGATCCACCTTATGACCCACCTATCCCACTACTGGGTATATACCAAAGGAAATGAAATCAGTATATCAAAAGACACATGAGATGAAATCAACCTAAATGTCCATCAAAAGATGAATGGATAAAAATACTGTGCTATACATACACAGTGGAATACTATTCAGCTATAAAAAGAAATGATATCCTATCATATGCAGCAACATGGATGAGACTATAAGTATCATGTTACATGAAGTAAGTCAGGCACAGAAAGGCAAATACTGCATGTTCTCACTCATATGTGGAATCTGGGGGAAATAAAAAAAGTTTCCATAGAAGTAGAGAATAGAATAATGGTTACTAGAGGCTGGCAGAGTCGGGGGGGGGGGGGGGGGGGGGGGGGGGGGGGGG
>NW_007727668.1:90695-97595 GCF_000696425.1 Galeopterus variegatus
GGGGGGGGGGGGGGGGGGGGGGGGGGGGGGGGGGGGGGGGAGGGTGGCTGAGTGGGAGGAGAAGCAATGGACTAAAGGGTACAAAACTAAGCTGTCTACCCTAAGTGATTCATTGTGCATTGTGTGCATGTATCGAAACAACATGCTGTATCCCACAAAAATAAATATGAATACAGTAGAAAATAATTAAATGAAAAAAATAACTTTAGGTATTATCTATGTAAATTAAAACATATTATAATTGCTCAGTTCAGTTATGTATATAACCATGTTGACATTACCATAAATGAATATTTCCCTCATCCAAAAAGTTGTATTTGCCGCTTCACACTCACACTCTCCCCCAGATCTTGTCCTAGATAACTACAGCTCTGCTATTTGTTATAATCAGTGCAATTTGCTTTTTCTAGAATTCCATATAAATGATGGAATAGTGCAAAATGTACTTTTTGGGTCTGGATTCATTCACTCGGCATATTTTTCAGTTTTATCAGTGTTCATGTGTAAATAGTGTATTTCTCTATATATTAGTATTCCATTGTATGGATATATCTCAATGTGTTTATTCATTGATTTTTGGATGGTCATTTTGCACAAGTTTTTGACTTGTAAAATCATGCGTTTCTATCTGTAAAGTAACTAGAAACATTCCTGTAGAAGTTCTTGTGAGTTCATAGATTTTTATTTCTTTTGGGTAAAGACCAAGGAGTGAAATTTCGGGGTCAGATGAAAGGTACATTTTTAATATTATAAAAAATGAACACTTTTTTCCCAAAGTAGTTATGCCATTTTACATTTTCACCAGCTGTGTATGAGACTTCTAATTGCTCCAGGGTCTTGCAAACCCTTGATTTGTCAGTGCTTGTCTTTTTTCTGGCTTTGTTGTTGTTTGCATTTTCCTGATGACTGAAGATGATGAGAACTTTCTTTTGCATTCTTATTGTTTATTTGTGTACTTTCTTTTGTATAGTGCCTGTTCAAATATGTTGCACATTTCTTTTTTCTTATTATGAGTTAATGGGGTTCATTTACATGTATGGGCACAAGTTGTTTGTCAGAGATATTTATTGCAAGTATATTCTCTCAGTATGTGTCTGCTTCTTTTGCGTTCTTAATGTAGAAAGTCTGAGAGAAGTTTTAAATTTTGTTAAAGTCCAATTTCATCTTTTTTTAAAATTTTATGATTCCTACTTTTTGTGTCTTGCTTACAAAGTCATTGACCTTTTCAAGGTCGCAAAGATATTCACCCAGTAATTTTTGTTTTCCTAATATTTTCATAGTTTTAGCTTTCATGTATAGATCAATGGCAGTTTCCAAATTAATTTTACATGTAGACCGAGGAAAAGGTTTGAGGTTAATTTAAAAAAAAAAAAAAAGAATACACCACAGTTTAACAAAAGCTGTTCTTTCCCTGATGAATTAATTACTTCAATGCATTTAAGGAAATATACATATTTATATATGTGTGTGTTCATATGTAGATTCTGTTCTTTTATTTATATCAATGCATCTATCTTACTGCCAGTAACACACAGTCTTGATGAATATATATTCAGAATAAATCTTGGAATCACATACTATATGTTTTCCAAATGTGTTTTATTTCCCCTCAAAATAGTTTTGGCTAATATAGAGGCCTTATACTTCTGTGTGAACTTGACAATTATCTTTCACACTTCTTTCAATATATTGTTGAGATTTTTGACTGGATGCTGTTAAATTTAGAGGCTAATTTATTGTGAATTGATTTCTTAACTATCTTTTGTGACTCAATCAATGAACAGAGTCAACCTCTCAATTTACTTAAGACTTACTTAATTTCCCTTACTGATATTTTCAGTTTTAATGAATACATCCTGCACATATTTTGGAATCAAACTTTCATGTTTTTAATGCTGCTGCACATGTTAATTTATATTAAAAAAAATCCTTTCCAGCTATTTGTTTCTAATACATAGAAATAAAATAAATAAGTAACATTTTGTATTCTGATTTTGTGTCTCATTAATTTGCTAAATTTATTACTTGTTCTGTTATAGCATGTTACATCTGTGTTATAGCAAACTCTCAAGGAGAGCCAGGATACTGAGGCTTGCAGCAGGAAGCAGAGTTTATTGATGCTGGCAAAAGCTCAGCAGACTCATGTCACAAAGGCTGAGCCCTGAACACAGTGGGTTATATTGTTACACTTCCGGTTTTTACAGTGGGGTAAAGGGGTGACCTTATATGGTTATAAGTTCCATTTATACAGGAGAAGTTCAAGGTCCATTAGCCATTACAGCAGGGCAGGAAAGTCAAGTGTTGCATCATCCAATGCAGCAGAGCGGGGCACAGATAGGCATGTATGATAGCAGGGTGGGAGCAGTCAGGAGAACATGGGTGCCTCAGTTCTAACAAGTTTCTGTGTGTAAACAAAACCAGTTTTATTTCCTACTTTCCAATATGTGTGCTATTTCTCTTTACTTGTCTTATTGCATTGACTAAAAACTCCAGTACAATATGTAATTAAAATGGTGAGAATGAACATCTATTTCTCAAACATAGAGAAATATCAATGTTTAGCATTAAGCATGATATTAGCAATAGGTTTTTGTAGATTCCTTTAAAAATTTAAGGAATTTTCTTTCTTTTCCTAGTTTTCACTTTGTAATGAGTTGAATTTTTAAAATCCTTTTTCTGCATGTTGGGAAAATAGAATAATTTGATTAAGCCCCCTTGCCTTAGGTCCAGTTGGGGCTGGTGCAGTGCATTCTTTGTAAATAAGTTGTGTGTGGGTGGAGTTAGGGTGCATGCATGGTGCCACCACTTGGCTGGCATTGGCTGCCTCAGGCACCTGCTCTGTGTGGTCATGCTCTCCATCCTATGGCTCCAAGGACATTTTTGCCAGTTATCTAGCTTGTAGACCTGCATGTGAAGGGTTCGTGACCCAGTTTGTGAACAGGCTTGAGGGGTCTTTGAGCTCCAGACCTGGCCCTAGATCAAAAATTGGTGTAGTCATAGCAGGATTCTGAACAGGTACAGGAGACAAAAGTCCTTGGAAGAAGTAGGAAATGTGGCTATTTGTAAATATGCTCTACCCTATGGCCACCTTCCTGTTGACTGAGATCTGGTTTCTGTTCACTGTATTGCAAGGCAGCATAGACCAGGCACTATGGCAGAAAAACCTTTGGGAGGGGGGAGGAAACGTGGCTATCCTTCAGCATGTGGTGTCCGGTGGCCACTTTTCTGCTGACCAGAGCCTGGCTACTGCTCACTATGCTGCAAACTGATTGAGATTTGTGGCAGAAAGCAGAGTTTTTGGAATCATGGATGATTATACTGGAGGATGATGTGCAGTGACTGGCTACCACTACCTCTCACACCAGGGAAGACTACCAACACAGTGGTGAGTTCAGGAAAACCGTGTGTCTCCAGGCATGACCTGTTGTGCATCAGAAAATGAAGCATGAGCAGCCTATGGGACCAGACAGAAAACCGATGGGTGATCCACAGGTGACACAGTTCACCACCTATGTCCCATATTCCCAGGTTGAACTGGTTGACTTGGAAAGACAGTTCAGGTAGAAACATGGGGAGACCCTGGCTGCTTGGCTGTTGCAGTTATGGGACCTAGGGGTGGATGGTGTGATGTGCTCCGGTGAAGAGATGGAGAAATTGGCCACGGTCACCATGCACCTGTCCCTGAGGTAGCAGCTGCAGAATAGCTGATATACACAAGGGCGAGGTAATCACTCCTTTATGGACTGGATGAATGCAGCTACCCAAACCATGTGGGCAAATGCTGCAGAACTGCCCAAGATTGTTAGTAAATGGCAAATGTATGCTGAGCTGGTCCAAATCTTTCAGGAGCTGGGAATGAGCTACCCAAACCATGTGGGCAAATGCTGCAGAACTGCCCAAGATTGTTAGTAAATGGCAAACATATGCTGAGCTGGTCCAAATCTTTCAGGAGCTGGGAATTCAGCAGTCCATGTTTAATCTGAACGCTCATGGCCCAGACGATGAAAATTGTACAGGCAGTGTGAGAGATGTAGTGCTTAAGAATGCCCATCAATGTCCTTAGGGTCACTGATGATGACCTTACTGGCCCTATACATTGGTTGTCCTATACATGAGATAATGATCATGTTAGCCAGCTTGGGTGAAGTAGAGGAGAGGAGACAAGAAAAATGGGTCTGAAAGGTGGCTAAGACAAAGCCCCCAAGAAATGCTCAGGATTTTATCCCAAAGGGACCAAGCAAGACTCATCATAAGCAGATATGGCTTGACTTGACTTGCAGCCAGTGTTGATAGGAAGAAAATTGACCGGCAGCTAGATGCAGTCCTGTTTGCCTTGTGGCAGCAATTACACCCGGACAGTGTTTTACCAAATGTCCAGAAACAGGTAGCAAGTTATGCTCAGTGGATTTAAAAGAATTTTTGGTTGCTCCTGAAGAGGCAGATGAACTGCTCCATTTCATCTCCTGTTAGGGAGCAGGCCAAGGTGCTCGTCTTTTGGGGGCAGGTGAGGACTGGACGCCTCACGTTGAATTGGCAATATATTGGTCGAGGACAAATGTGCAGCATGTTTTGGCATTGGTGGATACAGGTGCAGAATGTAGCCTGACATATGGCAATCCAGATAAGTTTCCATGGGCCACAGTTCATATAGATGGCTATGGAGGACATACTACTGAGGTCCAAGCTGTGTCATTGCCATTGGGCATAGGAAGATTACCTCCTCGTGTATATATTGTATATATATCCCCCATAGCTGAATACATCTTGGGTATGGATGTACTTTATGGTTTGCACTTGCAAACAACAGTTGGAGAATTTCGGCTGTGAATATGGATAGTGAAGCCTGTGTTACAAGGATATGCTAAACATGACCCACAGGTGTTACCCAAGCCAAGATGTGTAGTTAATGTAAAGCAGTGTTGCCTACCAGGAGGACATGCAGAGATAAGTGCCACTATATTGGAATTAGAGAAAATTGGCATTATTCATCTGGCTCAGAGCCCATTTAATGCTCCAGTATGACAAGTGAAAAAGCCTGATGGTACCTGGAGAATGACTGTAGATTATTGAAAACTGAACAAAGTAGTGCCTCCTTTGCATGCAGCTGTGCCTTCAGTTCACAACTTTATGGATCAGCTGTTGACTCAGCTGGGAACTTATAATTATGTATTGGACCTTGCAAATGCTTTTTTCTCTATTCCAATCTCAGCTGATAGCCAAGATCCATTCACCTTCAGCTGGGAAGGAAGGCAGTGGACCTTTCAAGTATTGCCCCAAGGTTATCTCCATAGCCCAACCATCTGTCCTGGTTTGGTGGCTGGGGACCCAGCCAAGTGGACTCGGCCCAGCATGGTTACAATGTTTCACTACATTGATGAGGTGTCACTAACCTCTGATTCTCTTGCAGATTTAACTCAGGCAGCTTCAATGCTGTTAAGTCATTTGGAACAGTGTGGGTGGGCCATGAACGCAGCCAAAGTGCAAGGATCTGGGCTGCCAGTCAAATTCCTGGGAGTGGTCTGCTCAACTAAGATAGGGGTCATCCCAGAAGCTATTATAGGTAAGATAGAGGCATACCCTTGACCCACAACCGTAGCTCAGTTACAAACATATTTGGGACTCCTGGGGTATTGGAGAGCTTTTGTACCCCATATGGCCCAAATGGCATACCCACTATATGCACTGACAAAAGAGTCCTCTGGGATTGGACTGAGGAAGTAGAACAAGCTTATTGGGCTACAAAAAGGGCAATACAGCAAGTATAGGCTTTACAAGTGGTGGACCTCACTAAGTTAGACATACATATAACCCAGGAGGGGTTAGGATAAGGTTTGTGGCAGAAACAAGACTGATTCTGCACACCTGTAGGATTCTGGTCTCAGCTCTGGAAAGGTGCTGACATGCATTATACCCTAATAGAAAAGCAATTAGCAGCTGTGTATTCTGCCTTGATAGCCATTGAAGCTATCACAGGAACTGCCAAAGTCCTAGTAAGGATGATGTACCCCATAACAGGTTGGCTGTGCATGTGGGCAATCAACCCTAAAACAGGTGTAGCTCAGACTCCCACTCTGTCTAAATGGGGAGCATGTATAGAACAAAGGAGCACTGTGTCAATGAGTCCTCTGTCTAAAGATTTGCAAACTGTGCTAGGACCAGTAGTGATTGTGGAGGAAACTTTGGCATAACCCTTACCCATGGAGGTGGAAGCTACACCTTTCCATGAGGGACAGGGGCCTATCACAGAGCAAGCTTGGTATATAGATGGCTCTA
The DNA here is from genome assembly GCF_000696425.1 of Galeopterus variegatus. NCBI lineage: Eukaryota > Metazoa > Chordata > Mammalia > Dermoptera > Cynocephalidae > Galeopterus > Galeopterus variegatus. The sequence continues at coordinate 96,969 of NW_007727668.1, forward strand.
GCATGGGAACTTCAGCATCTTGGACAGTTGTTCCTGTCCAGCCCTTAACAGATACCATGTGGTATGAAAACAGCACAGGACAAAGCAATCAATGGGCTGTATTGAGAGCAGTATGGATGGTGACAAAAAATGAGCCTGGGCCATTAACCATCTGTACTGACAACTGGGCTGTGTACAAAGGTTTAACCCTTTGGATCTGTACTTGGAAGAATCAACAGTGGATGGTAGGCCACCGGCCCCTGTGGGGACAAGCCATGTGGCAAGAGTTATGGGAATTGGGGCATGAGAAAGAACTAACTCTTCCATGTCACAAGACACTTTCCCTTAGCCAGTCCAGGAAATGATGAAGCCAATGCCTTGGCTAAGATAAGATGGCTGGAGAGAGCCCCAGCTACTGATGTAGCCCAGTGGTTACATCGACAAATGCAGCATTCTGACAGCAAAACCGTATGGATTGCAGCTCAAAGATGGGCCCTGCCTATAAAATGAGAAGATGTAGTGAATGCCTGTCATGCTTTTCCAATGTGTGGTCAAGTGAGTCCACACCCACGGCAGGTGCCCCATACACATAGGCAAATAACTCAAGGAAGGGTGCCCCTGACTCGATGGCAAGTGGACTTTGTCAGA
>NW_007727668.1:97605-106621 GCF_000696425.1 Galeopterus variegatus
ACCCTAATTGAAAAGCAGTTAGCAGCTGTATATTCTGTTTTGATAGCAACTGAAGCTATCACAGGAACTGCCAAAGTCCTAGTAAGGATGACATAACCCATAATAGGTTGGCTGCAGACATGGGCCAACAACCCTAAAATGGGTGTAGCTCAGACTCCCACTCTGCCTAAATGGGGAGCATGTATAGAAAAAAGGAGCACTGTGTCAATGAGTCCTCTGTCCAAAGAGTTGGAAACTTTGCTAGGCCCAGTAGAGATTGTGGAGGAAACTTTGGCAAAACCCTTGCCAATGGAGGTGGAGGCTACACCTTTCCATGGGAAGATAGGGACCCATCACAGAGCAAGCTTGGTATATAGATGGCTCTAGCATGGGAACTTCAGCATCTTGGACAGTTGTTCCTGTCCAGCCCTTAACAGATACCATGTGGTATGAAAACAGCACAGGACAAAGCAATCAATGGGCTGTATTGAGAGCAGTATGGATGGTGACAAAAAATGAGCCTGGGCCATTAACCATCTGTACTGACAACTGGGCTGTGTACAAAGGTTTAACCCTTTGGATCTGTACTTGGAAGAATCAACAGTGGATGGTAGGCCACCGGCCCCTGTGGGGACAAGCCATGTGGCAAGAGTTATGGGAATTGGGGCATGAGAAAGAACTAACTCTTCCATGTCACAAGACACTTTCCCTTATCCAGTCCAGGAAATGATGAAGCCAATGCCTTGGCTAAGATAAGATGGCTGGAGAGAGCCCCAGCTACTGATGTAGCCCAGTGGTTACATCGACAAATGCAGCATTCTGACAGCAAAACCGTATGGATTGCAGCTCAAAGATGGGCCCTGCCTATAAAATGAGAAGATGTAGTGAATGCCTTTCATACTTTTCCAATGTGTGGTCAAGTGAGTCCACACCCACGGCAGGTGCCCCATACACATAGGCAAATAACTCAAGGAAGGGTGCCCCTGACTCGATGGCAAGTGGACTTTGTCAGACGACTGCTAAGGTCAGAAAATTTCAGATACATCTTCACTGCTGTTGATACAGCTACTTGTCTTTTGTTTGTATTGCCTTGCAAGGCCCCTGACCAGGTAAACACTGTGAAGGCATTGAATAGCCTTACGGCTATGTATGGGCAGCCTGTAGTCATAGAGAGTGACAATAGAACCCACTTTCCTGGACATGGGGTTCAGATGCGGGCCTCCCAGTTGTCCACTCGGTTACATGTGCCATATCATCCTCAGGCAGTGGGAATGATTGAACGGTACAGTGGCCTTTCAAAAAAGGGACTAAGGCTATCTACCCAACCCCCCTCCCTGAGAGGGTGGACACAGTGATTATGGCTGACAATCAGGATTCTAAATGAGAGACCCCACAAGGGTGGACCCTCTCCAGTGGAAGCTCTGTTGCATAGGGCAGCAGCACCTACATAGCTGCAAATCACTACTAAAGATGAGCTTTTGAAGCCAGGATATGGCAAGAATGGAAATATTCTCTTACTGCCCAACCTCTTTGCAACAGGGACAGACAGTACAATGGGAATGGCCTTGGAGTATAAAAGTCCCCCATGTACACTGGGTAGGTTTAATAGGGCCTTGGGGAAAAGGATTAGAGGAAGGCTTGCAAGGTTCACCTTGGGTGACAAGTACCTGGTCTCCTCGAATAAAGGTAACATGGCCTGGAACAGACAAGCACTCTATTCTAAAGGGCATATTTGTGTTATCATTGTGGCCAATTATGAGGTCCCCTATACTATTACATGTAGAACCTATAGATCCAACAGTGTTAGCAGATAAAGTATGGTATCATAAACCAGGTAAGATACCTATTCCTGTAACCATCCTTTCTCAGAATGGCAAACTGGCGTGTATCTTACCATAGGGGTGAGAACTTTACCTACTGGTACCAATAACTCTTCTGTTATTGGTTAAATTGACTGAACTACAAGACTTAAGGCATACTGAATGGACAATAGGTTATGTAAGTGTAAGGGTCATCTATCCTCACTAAGGGAACATTACAGAAGATTCTGAATGCATAGATTGTATGGCAAAGGACCCCAAAGGTGTGGATTGTTGGGAAAATAGAATAATCAGGCCCCCTCATCTTAGGTCTGGTTGGGAGTGGTTTGGGACATTCTTTGTAAATAAGTTGTGTGTGGGTGGAGTTACTGCGCATACACAGTGCTGCCACTTGGCTGGCATAGACTGCCTTGGGCATCCGCCCTGCACGGCTATGCTCTCAAACCTATGGCTCTAATGACCTTTTTGGCCAGTTACGTAGCTCATAGACCTCCATATGAGAGTTCTGGTGACCCAGCCTCACATGTGAAGAGTTTGTGACTCAGTCTGCTAATGGGCTTGAGTGGTCTGTGAGCTCCAGACTCAGCCCTAGGTCGACATTGCATCAATTTAGATGAAGAATAATTTTTTGTTTTATTTTGTTTTTGCCTATATTCTGTATAATATGGACAGCATTAAAAAAATATAGACTGTCCACTAACCAAATATCAACGTAAAAATCAATAAGAATCAAATAATTAAACAATTCCACTTTTGAGATACAAAAAAATTCTAAATAACTCATAAATTGTGGATATCATAGTGAATATTATAACACAATTTATAATAACATTATTAAGAAAATACTGAATATCGAAATTTTGAAAGAAAGTGGTAAAGTATGTTTATAATATCAATTGTTTATGTTAGGAAAAAAGGAAGGCTGAAAATGATTGAAGCATTCAGTTCAAGTTAAACAAATAACAATAAAATAATCTAGGGAATAAATAAAGGTGTAAGTATTAAAGTTATTCCTGAAATATTCAAAAGATACTTAAAATACAATAGAAAAGATCAAGAAACAAAAGTCAGATTTTGAAAACCAAAAAGAAAACAACAAGCCTCTGTTAAAATGATCAAAAATGCACAAAAGAAGAAAGCACAAATAAACAATATTATAAATCAAAAAAATATTAACAGCTTTTGTAAGTCCTAACTATAAGCCAGGTAGACATTAAAAAGATAAGTGAATGAAAAGATGAATATATTTATTTCAGTAGATTTGAGTACTGGTTACAGTCCTGAAAATTACAGTTCTTCCAAGCAATAGAAGAGGAAATAAAATTCATTAATTAGGTTATAACCATAAAGAAATTTTATCAAAATCACAATCACACCATGAAGAAAAACTCCATAGCCAGATAATGTTCCATGTAGTTCTAATAAGCATTAGTGAAATCAGTATTTCCGGATTCACAAAGTTATTCCAAAAAAAGAATGAAAATTCTTCATTTCACTTTGTTAGACCATTTAACTCTGTGCAAGGAAAGCAAAGCTTCAAACAAAAAGCAATCTGTACAAACTCATCAAAACTGATGCCACAGTGTGTAAATATCAAATCATATCTAACAATGTATTTCAAAAGATAATGTTATGATTAAATAAGCTATCCCAGGAATACAAGATTGGTAATGTTAGAAAATTAAATAGTTTGATTGAAAATATTCATAGATTTAAGGAGAAAAATCTAATGAGTATCTCAATAGATGCGGAAAAGGCATGTAGAAATGTATCTAATCATGGCAAATATTTTACAACCCAAAAGTAGAGAGAAATTGCTTTAATAAAATAAAAAGTGGCTACCAAAACTAACAAAAGCAACAATAACAGAAAACATCATATGTAATGATGAAGTATTATGGGAATTTCTGTTGATTTTGTCAATACATGTAAATGTGTTTGCTATTTCACATCTATTGAACATATTCTGGTATACCTTTGTAAAAACAATAAGGCATAAAAAATTAAGAAATGAGTGAAAAGGAATATATAAAAATTAAATTTATTTCCCAGATATTATTATAATGTATATAAAAATTTTAAAAATCTATAGTAAATTTTTAGAATCAGGGATCTGAAGAGAAATCTGTTTACAAAAATCTAGTGAGATATGAATTGCATTTCAATGTACCTGTCACAGAGGTAAAATAAGGTTGTTCTATAGTAAATTTTTAGAATCAGGGATCTGAAGAGAAATCTGTTTACAAAAATCTAGTGAGGTATGAATTGCATTTCAATGTACCTGTCACAGAGGTAAAATAAGGTTGTATTTAGAATAGTAAAAATATGATTACCTAGGTCTTAATTTATCACCAAATATCTAAAAAGCAATTATGAAGAAAATTATAAAACTCTTCTATTTAAAAAAAATTAAATAAATAGAAAGATATACATCTTTATAGTTTGTATTACTTAACAGAAGTCTTCTCCAAGCTAACATGTAGATTCAGTGAGATTTCAGTTTAATATTAACTCTGTATGTTTTTACATATATGTGTGTATGTCTTAATAAGGTACTTCTAAAATTGATGTTGAAGTGCCTTTGGCAAAGAATATCTGAGACATACTTGAAGAAGAAGACAGTAGGTCTATGGGGTTTATTTCAATATCAGCTTTCAAAGCTTATTATAAAGCTACATGTATATAAGACAAATAGACTAATGGAATAGAATTAGAAGTCCAGAAACATATGTGGACCTGATAAATAACAGAGGGGGTGTTTCAGATTTGCAATGAAAAGGCAGATTTTTAAAAATGGTCTTGTGAAAATAGGCTAATATGGAATAAAATGAATTTGGACCCATACTTTGCACCATAGTAAAGAAATAATTCAAGGAAAATTCAATATGTTAATGTAAAAGACCATGTTATAACATTTTAGAAAATAATACAAGAAAATATTTTCAAATCTTTAGTTTATAAAAAAATTTCTTAAATGTGACTCTGAAAATGCAAACCATAAAGGAAAAATGGATAATTATAGTGACCTCTATTTGACACTATTTGCTAGGCAACATAGTTAATAGGAGAATAGAAGTTTTAAGTAGAATTGATTAGGCTTTAAAATTAAAAATTCTTTATATCAAAGTGCATCACAAGGAAATTGTTAAAAATTGTAAATTAGAAGGAGATATTTTAGATACAAATCAAAATTTACTTGTATCTAAAATATGTAAAGAGCTACTATGATTAGTAAGAAATAGATAATTCAACTTTAAAGAGTAAAAGTATTAAAAGTTTAGCACATGCACTTCAGAAAAGTGAGAAAATCTATTTCTGATCAAATAAATATTAGAAAGTGGGAAAACTCAAATTCAAATTATGAGATACAATTTTATAACAATGTAATTTAACACATTTAAATGATTCATGATATCAGATGTTTACAAGTGCAGCAAAGAGAGCTTTCATACATAGGTAGGTAAAGAGCAAATTAGAAATTGTGTTTTCATGATAGTTTGCAATTCCTGGTAAAGTGAAGCAATTCCTCTTGTGTTTTGCCTAGATAAACGTACATATGTGTGCACCATTGGACATGAAATAGAATGTTTTTAGTGTCATTGTATGAGTAAACTGGGGACACCCCAATATTCACTAGGACAAGAATGAAAAGTAATTCAAGCTATATTGATAAAGTACAGTAATATTCAGACATGAAAATGAATGAAATAGAGTTATACAGAGCAATAACGTGAAGGGTGTAAATCACAGTAGAACACACACAATATGATTCAACTTATACAAGGTTCGGCTAGGCAATGCCGAGCAATGTGTGCTTCAGAAAAAAAAAACAAAAAAAGGCCTAATTGAAAAATTGTGGGAAATAATTAGAATGATTAAAAGAAAACTAAGGATAGCATTTAACCTTGGTGGAGAGGGAGGATCTATTATCAGGCAAAAGTACTCAAATGAGGATGAGGAGACTTCTATATAATGTTGTATATCTTAATGTTTTGTGTGTTGTGTATCTTAATTTGGATGAAAAGTTCCTTTGTGTTCATTTTATTGTGATTAACCGTACTGTAGTTTGTATACGACTCTGTGTGCATTTGTGTGTGTGTGTGTGTGTGTGTGTGTGTGTTTACCATCATTACAGACTTGGCCAAGTTAATATGACCAATTTCTAAAACAGTTAAAATTAATTAATGTTCAATTTTAATAGCATTTATGGATTTCCATTTGTAAATATGTTTCAGAATTAAATTATACTCTGTATTCTCTTAATGAAGATGCAGCAAGAAGCTTAATCTTATATTGATTTTTTTCTTTGTGTTTCATTGATCTTCCTATTGGCAAGATTTAGAATTAATAGCATTTGGAAAGCACGAACACAATTTGGCAAATGTAGCACCTACTCAAATATCACAGATTTGGGTTTGAAATTGAACTCACACATTTCAAGTTTTAAGTTCCATTTGTTACTAGAGAAAATCAATTTCTGGTTCAAGAGAAAAGGCTTGTTTTTGGTTAGTCTCCAGGAACATTTAACACATTCCATGTGAAAAATATATGGCTAATTGAATTAAACATATATTTAATTTTAAAGAATTTTAATTATATTTTAACATAAAATTATCCCCCAATATTTAAATGTCCTGTAAATTTCTCACACTAAGTATCAATGATTTGATTGAGGTCCAGTGGTTACCTATACCTTGATTAAGACTGGTTTCATACAAACATGGAGATTTTGAATGAAATATTACAGGTTTTAAAGTTTAATTTGAAAGCAATATGGAACTCTTGAATAAATTTGGTGACACCAAGTCCTGAATTTAATTGGTGACATTTTAGTCATTTTATTTTATATATTTATTAAACAAACAAAATAGTCATTTTATTTTATATATTCATTTATTTCAAACATTTTGTCTATATAATTCACGAATATTCAACAATTTCTGAGTCTGTTTTGTGACACTAATGTGTGTTAGTATCTATAGACAATGTTTGGAATATTTTAAAATTGTCCCTCCTACTGATAATTGAGAATCCATAACAGGTGGAAAACCTAATCTTTAGTTACTTACAGAGATAGAAAGCATCACAGATGACTCCTTATTGGATATTTGCAGAACACTTGGTTGTGGGGAGCTGGGAAAGGGTTCCCTCCAATCTCACCAAATACCCCTTGTGAAAACACACCTAAAGATCATTGGGGCAGCATGCCCAGGTAAATGGTCACTTAGTAAGTATGCCTCACAGTGTTTTATCTATTTATTTTTAATGCCACCTGCATGTTACTGACAGTGTAGATTTCACATCTATTAAGTATTTCTACTACTAATAAAATCAACCTTTTAAGGACAGTTGTGTTAATGGCACTTGGGACAAGTCATTAAAGCAATGTGATTTTCTCCATATTTCCAGAAACCGTAGGAAGAGCCCCAAATCTCATTTGCTATCTTGCAATTTGCAGCACACATGATTGTTGTGGCTTCAACAGCCTCTGTTTCCTCTTCTTCTGTGAGATCACCTTGACATTGCTTTGGGCAGCCATCCCTCCCCCACACTGTCCCAGGGTTTGGGTGGGGCTGCACCTGAACCAGCTCCCCTGGGTTGACCCAGGCCAGTGGCCAGTGTTTGGTATAGGCTGGGCCCATCATCCCCTCTGGACCAGCAAGAGCAAGTCTAGAAATTCTGCTGGAGCACTGAGTGGGAACTTTCCTGAAATGTGACCTGTGAGCTGTAGACCTGGAGCCACTGCAGCCTGAGGACAAGCCTACAACATAGTCATTTTAGATTGCAATTGTATCACTAAGCTCTATTCTACAAATTATCAAAGAATAACAGAATATATCAGAAATACAGTATCATTTCCCCAAAACAGCATGTTGTGTTTAAATATTGAACATAAATATTTAATTATTGCAATATCCAATTGAACAAAAAAAGTAATTAAAATTAATATGCAATTTTGGAAAAAAACTAAGAAAATTTTAAGTTATTATAAGGAATATATGACAATAAGTTCAAAGTTTTCTCTCATTTCCCAGGGAAAACCATGTAGTTCTAGTGGTTCTGTTGATGTTTTTCAATATGTTCATACCTACTTTACAATTGTTTCAGTAGGCACATTTTTAATGTACCCCCCAGAAAGGCTTTTAACAATGACTTTCACACCCATAAACCCAGGATATGAGGTTTTATTAATACCACTTAGATAGATCTGTTGCATACTTACTAGAGGAAATCATTCATAGCTATAACCTGAGGGCGAAGAAAAATTATAACTCAGGAGAGAAAAAAAAGTTGGTAAAGATCAATCGAGGAAAACTGAACAGCAGATCCAAGATGAAAATTTAATTTCTAAAACATTAATTAGAAAACTGATCTAGGGAAAATGTTTTAAGGCATAAAATCCTAGCAAGTTAAGATTGTAGGGAAATTAATCTTACTGAATACTGGGCATGTAACCCAGGAATAGACCAGCTGGCTGTAACACTTGGGGTCAGGATTGATATTAAATATTGTTAATGTAAAATTGAATGAGTTCTTTACTCAACAATCGTTTAATGATTGCCTTCCAGTTTGAACTATGTTAGATTTCAGAGACACTGTGAACAAAACTCAATCTTTGCCCTCAAAAGAGTGATGCATTGTTTGGTAAATAATTTCTCACATTTACAACGTAAGAACTAATACAACAAATAAGAACTAGTATGCATTGTGATTTAAAAATGTATATCAAAGTTGCAGCTCCTTCTGGGCTAAAGGGTTAAAGATAAAGATATGAACCTTGAAGTACAAGTATGATATACTTCCGGTAAGACTCATGAAAATCATTACCACTTTGCTAAGAATATGTACAAAGGCAAGAAAGTGGAAGAAAAAGTAACCAGAAACGGGTTATGAACAGAGACATGATTCCAGATGATAAGCCTGAAAAGGTAGGACCAAATATGAAGGTTTTGTATGAAATGCCACAGTCTTTAATGTTTAACTTGAAAGCAATATGGAACTCCTGAATAAGTTAATGTAAGGAGGCTAAATGATTGGATTATTATGTTAAAGAGACCACTCTATCGATAATATTCAGGAAGACTCCAAGATATAGAATACATTTACATGTATCCCTAACAAAAAACTAATGAGTCCTTCATAAAAGATGAAAATAATTATACATATTATAAAATAATTTTTTTTTTTTTGTCCTTTTTGAGACTGGCCGCACCGCA
>NW_007727668.1:107221-149746 GCF_000696425.1 Galeopterus variegatus
AAAATAATTTTTTTTTTTTTTTGTCCTTTTTGGGACTGGCCGCACCGCACTCAGCCAGTGAGCGCTGTGAGCGCACCGGTCATCCCTATATAGGATCCGAACCCGTGGCTGGAGCGCTGCTGCGCTCCCAGTGCCGCACCCTCCCGAGTGCGAAGGCAAAATCAATAGGACCTAATAATAATTTAGATGAGAGTAAAAGAGAGAAGATAAGGTGAAGGATGATTTCAGGTTTCTGGCTTACTTGATAACGAAGTTAAACATGTTTCCCCCACTCTTCCTCATTGGCTATCCTGCCCTCACTCTCTTTAAGCCATAGATTCATATAGGAGTTCATTCAGTGAAAAATACAATTTGATAGACCCAGAAAGGTACATTCAGTCAAATGGGTGCAGCACATACGGTGATCCACAGAATGCACATTGCTAAAGTCATTAGCATATTACTGGACTTGCAGGAATCACAAGAGCCAAATAGTCTAAGGTTGCATTCCATGATAAAAATTAAAATTGGTAGCATATATTGTGCTATTATTCTGTGCCATACATTATTCTAAACTCTTTACATCTACTAACATATCTAATCCTCTTTACACTCCTAGTAAATATGTACTGTTACTGTCTCCAGTTGACACATGAGGCAACTAAGACCCAGTGAAATTATAGAAACCCTTCCAAGATCACATGACTGTTACTAAGATTTAAATCCAGCCAACCAAACTCCAGTGTATTTTCCCTATGCTTCATACTTAGTTCCTTTGTTTGATTTGGGTATTTTCTTGTCAAAGAGAATTTCAATCAGTAGAAATAATAAATTCATGGCTATAATGATAGTAGGAAACTTCATGATTCCTGAACTATCACCAACAGATTTAAATTTCTTTTTAAAATTCAAGTTTATTGATGTAATTCTTGTTTTTCAGTAAGTAAATGTACTTTAAGTATAATCAGACTAATACTACGTGATTTCATTTTATGTGAAAGTAGAACTTAAAGGAGAGAATAGAATAGTGGTTACCAGAAGCTGAAAAATTCAAGTTTATTGATGTAATTCTTGTTTTTCAGTAAGTAAATGTACTTTAAGTATAATCAGACTAATACTACGTGATCTCATTTTATGTGAAAGTAGAACTTAAAGGAGAGAATAGAATAGTGGTTACCAGAAGCTGAAAATAGTACGTAGGTGGGGGGAGGAATTGGGGAAATGTTGGTGACAAGGTGGTTCCGCAATGGTTATATTTGTATAGAATCAAAATCCAGAGGTAATTGACAACCCTAAGACAGACTTGAATATATATTTTTGTTTTAGTAACAGGGACATTATAAATTGTGTGTACTTCATCTAAATTGAGGTGAATTCTTGCAGACTTGATGCAGCAATCTTAGAATGTTTGCAGATTTATTCCAATTATATTTTTGCCCTGTAGTGGGAAAATCTTAGAAAATAGAGGAAAGTACCATGTTGGGAAACGTGAGATTGATTTGAAGGATCCTTAGAAATTTAATTTTTTTTTAACCGTGTATTTTTGGGAATAGCCCACAAAAGGTCTTTTGTCTGAATTTCCAATCTTCAGAAATCATTTATCACTAAGTTTTCAGTTGTACTTTCATAGAAACAAAGTTTTAATAAATCACTAGGAACTGCTTTCAGATTAGTGCCAACAAATGCTTCTCCCTTAATTCTCAGTAAAGATGATGCAGACTTCTTAAGTGATCTAGATCTATTATTGAAAAGAGATAAGTTTTAATCCACTCTGAGAGGAATGGAAATATGGGTGTGATGTAAAAGATAGAAACATAGTGAAGAAGTGAGATAGCCACTGAAGAAAAGCTGCCTGCAGGGCCATTTGTACTTCCAATGTACCCAGCACTCTTGAATTGAAGTCAGTTTCTTAATTAATTCAGCAGCAGGTGGCAATTCTGTCTCTAACAAGGCTGATTTCAAATTTTTATCTGACAAAATAAACCCAGAGGTTTGCTTCACTGTTCTTGAAGAAAAATATTGCTTGAGGAATCATGCATTCTTAACTAAATTAGGGAAGTTTCAGTTTGGAACTATCAAAGTGATAGTCAATTCATTAGCATGTTCTGGGGATGACTGGCATAATAAACAAAAAGCACTGTTTAATTTTGTTTACAACTTCTAGCCTGTTATTTGTGATCTGCAACACCACAGTTTTACACAGGCTTTCTTAGTAAATATGAAATGCTTTTTTACAAACCATTTTGCCATCTCTGAGGTCTCTACAGAGTATGAGAGCTGCTAGCTACAAAAGATTATTAGCTTTTTTTTGCTTTCCATAACAGACATGTATTTTTTTTATATCAACAGTGACAATTGAATAAAAACATTAAAAATGGTTTATGTATTCCTTTTATAGGGTACAACTCTGCCTCCTAAATAAAAAAATAATAAATTTGGTTTATAGTTCTTTGGATTGAGAAACATTTCTTGAAGCCTCTACCTCTTTCTCCAGCTTCACATTGATCATATTTTGATTCTTAAGATCCTTGACCCTCAAAGAGTTATGCCACTTTAGAACAAGATGTAATACAGAGATCAATGTTAGAAGATGTTTTTAGAGTCACTATTGGCAAAAGTGTACTCCAGATACAATATTTTAGGTAAAATAACACCTCAATGAAACAAAAATAAATATACTTATTTAGAAATTCTCTTTGTAATAGCATTCCACTCTCTTGCAAAATAAATTAATATAGTCTGCCTTTAATTAAAATAAAGAGAATTACTTCATTCATTCAAGGGACATTTAATAACTCCTATTTATTACAGAACAGCATGCACTCAAATACAAAATGATAATATAGCAAAAACTTTTGCACAGTGTTTCTATGGATTAAATGTGTCCTCCGAAAGTTCATTTATTTGAAGTTTGACTCCCATAGTAACAGTGCTAAGAACATGGGAAATTTAATTATGGTATTTGAAAGTTGATGGCCGTTAAGAGGTGATTAGATTGTGAGGAATGGATTGATACATTTATAGAGTAATAGACATAGTTTTGATGGCTTTATAAGGAGAAAAAGCATGAGAAGTTTAGCTCTCTTGCTCAACCCATTCTCGCCATGTGACACCTTGACCACCACAAGACCCTGTGGAGAGTTCCCACCCAGACAAAGTCCCTCACCAGATGTGTTCCCTGGACCTTGGACCTTCCACCTCTAAAATTATAATAAATTTGATTTCTTTATAAATTACCCAGTTTCAGATATTGTGATATAAGCAATAGAAATGGACTAATACGAGTGGAGATCAAGTAAAAAAAGATTTTTAAAATTTACAAAATAATTAAGATACAAAATAAAATATAGTAAGCATCATTAAAGTAGTGCTAAAAGTTCTATGAATGTCTCAAGAAGGAAGAATATCTCTTGTGGACTTTCCAAAGGTTATAGCTTCATTGAATCAGCCCTTCAAGATTCAGGGAAAGGCATTCCAGGCCAAGTTAATAAATTGAAACAGAGGCTTATATACCAGAAAAGAAAAGATGTAGGGGGGCTTTAAATTCTGCTTGTTTATCATGTACAGTGTGTGCTTATCACATAGAAATGTGTAGGGAAGGTTAATGTCAGACTGTTAGCAACAGTATGAGGGATTTGGATTTGATAAGGAATTAAAAACCACTGTGTGTGTGTATGTACAGATATTGAGTAGTGAGGAGATTTAATATGGTTATAACATTAAAATTAATTTGGTAAACATATAGATTAAATTACAGGAAACAGAAACTTATTGAGGAATATACTGCACAATACTGGTTATAATACTGAATGGAACTGGAAAAGAAAAAAAGGCATAATGGATGTAGAGAGACATGTTTCATGATAAAGGAATATCCAGCTATTACTCAAAGATTATTTTTTAATTTTCTATTCAACCATCTAATGTTAATTTACAAATGTAAAATGTTTAAACATATGACTATAGGTATATAAAGAGAAAATATATGTGTGATGGAGCTAAGAATAATGTTATCTACAAGATTGTGTAATTAGTTATATTTCTTCTCCATTATTGACTTTAACTAGAGTTTTGACTTAATTAGAATTAGATTTATATATATATATATATATATATATGTATATATTCACTACTAGAACAGAATATAAAAAAAAAAATTCTTCCCTATGAATTAGTTGCATCCAGTTTTCAATTAAAAGTCATCAGAAATGAAACCACATGGAAATGGTCAACTTGCCCAAGTTGGCAGTAGTGTTTGAATCAGGAAATTGACATCATCTGATTAATAGTGTCAAGGGATGCTATACTAGCAAATTTAACATACATATTTAAGAACTAGATGTCAGTGGTCTAAAAAAAATCACTGACCCAGCTGTCCTCTTTACAAATGAGATACCTGCTAGTATTTTTTTTTTTTTTTGTAATTACCATTCTGTGCTGGCCCTGTTCAACAAAATCAATGACTAAATTCTGACCTTCCAATTGAGACATATGGAAGGAATGAAGGCAGGTGCCAAAGACATACAACATTTCCCAGAAATAAAGTCCAGTTTCACCTTAAATTAACAGGAGATGGAGGGCATTAACCAGTATGTGACCCCGAGTTAATGATTTTATATCTCCTGTACTATGCTTTATGAAAATGTATTAGGAGACAGAATGTCTTATCAACCTCTGAGCAAATAAGGAGAAGGTTCTTGGGAAAGAGTTTCTCAACCTATTGTTGAAAAGCAATTTGAGGTTAATTGCCTGATCTTGGGGCAGGGTTACTAGTTTTCAAGTCTCCAGGGCAGAAGGTGAGCCTTAATGGAGAAAGACTATTACTCCAAGAGGAAGGGTAATGACTACTTGGTGAGTCTGTGATTGCAAGAGCAATGATCCATTAAATGATGCATAATCCTCCAGAGAGGAACTCCCTGATCCAGAACTTAGTAATGAAAGTTATACCAGGGACAGAACCATCCAAGTGCTCTCTCCTTCTAACATTTCTAATGTTCAGGGAAGACGCCAAAACAGGTAGTCTACAAGCTGAAGAAACTTCCATACTGAATGAAGCATATTTACCACAGAGGACATGATACATTGGCTTAGTTGAAGAAGCAAATATCCACATAGGGTACTGAGGAAATTTAATACACACACACACATATTTTTATGTATGTATGTATACAGTTCTATTGTGTATTTTAAATATATAATTCATTAGGTGAGAGTTGAAGCTAATGACATTTGAGATATATGTAAGATATTGTATAATAGCACGCTACAAGATATTTAATGAACTTTAATAAATTCTATTTAGATACACTGTTTTTAACAGGTACATATTGAAGTATTATGTTTATTTTGACATATTAAAGAAAAGATTTCTTCAGATTCTCTAGGCCAATAAATGTGACACCTCAGTGGTTCTTGAGCATGAGATAATCTCTGTTACTAAATTGTAAGATAAATAAATGATGTTGAATTTCCTACATAGCTATAGTTTACCATTCATAAACATATCTACTTGAAGTGATGTTCTGTGACATCAGTTATGTCTTTGATGACATCATAAATTTCTTAATTCTCTTTGAGTTATATAATCAGCATTTCATTTAAGAAAAAAAAAAAAAGAATGACTGAAAAGCTCCACCTTTAGACAGTAACTTTTCTCATATGGAAAAAATTATTTAATTTTTGTGGAGGTGGTCCACAACAGCCACCACCACAGCTTCTACCACTGCAAGGATGGCTTGCCACCACAGTAGCAGCCACAACCACCATGCAGGTGACCTGCTGCATATTCAACTGAATTGACACAGAGAGTCACCAGAGGAGCCTGGAAGAAGAAGAGGAAGTCTTTCACCCCAAAGTCCACTCCAGAATAATAGAAGAAGCAACTGATCTACCAGATGACCAATGTATATATACTAGAAATTAACAGAAAAATAAAATTAGAAAATATGACACCACCAAAGGAATATAGTAATTCTGAAGTGCCAGACCCTACAAAACAGGAAACCCTTGAAATGATTGAAAAGGAATTCTGAGTAATAATCTTAGGAAATTCAATGAAATAAGAGAAGACTTAGTTAGACAAAAATGAAATGAGAAAAAATATACCGGATATGCAGGAGGAAATTTACAAAGAGATTAATACCTTAAAAAGAATGTAGCAGAACTCCTGGAACTGAAGGATTCATTCAATGAAATAAACACACTGACAGCTTAAGCAGCAGAACCAGCAGAAGAATTTCTGATCTCTAAAACAGTCTATGCAATAACCCAAGCCAACAAAAAAAAAAAAAAAAAAAAAAAAAAAAACAAATTAAAAAAAAAAAAACTGGCAAAGCTCAAAGACAAAGACAGAATTCTAAAAGCAGCAAGACAAAAGCATCAAGGCACTTATAAGGGACCCCCCATTAGACTAATAGAAGACTTTTCAACTGAAACTCTACAGGTGAAAAGAAAATAGGATGAAATATTCAAAATACTAAAAGATAAAACTGCATAGGTGGTTTGGAGGGCTTTAAAGGAGGACCACAAAGAGTCTCTCTCTCTGCTTCCACCATTTTGCAATGTGAAACCCCTGGGTCACTGTCACCACCACCAGATAGACTTTGCACTTCCCAGCCTCAGAAACTGTAAGCAATAAATTTCTTTTTGTTAACAGATTACCCAGTTCTGTGTACTCTGTTATAAGCAACACAAATGGACTAGTACAGAAAATTGGTAGCAGAGAAGTGGGGTGTTGCTTATAACAGATACTTGAAAATGTGGAAACAGCTTTGGAACTGGGTGAGCATAAAAGGTTGGAGGAGTTTGGAGGACTCAGAAGAAGGCAAAAAGATGAGGGAACATTTGGAATGTCTTAGAGACTGATTATGTAGTGGGGAGTAGAATTCTGATAGAAATATGGTCAGTAAAGGCCATTCTGAGAAGGTATCAGATGAAAATAGGGAGTTTATTGGAAACTGGGGCAAAGATCATCCTTGCTGTGAACTGGCAAGGAACTTGGCTGCATTGTGTCCATGCCCTAAGACTTTGTTGAAGTTGGAACTTAAGGGCTGTGAACTGAGTATTTGGCAGAAGAAATTTCTAAGCAGCAAAACATTCAGGAACCTGCATGGCTACTTGTAACAGCCTATTCTGAGTTACATTGGCAAAGGCATGACATAAAGCCAGAATTTAAAAGGGAAGCAGAGCATAAAGATTTAGAAAATTTGTAGCCTGGCCATGTGGTAGAGAAGAACTGGGTGAGCATAAAAGGTTGGAGGAGTTTGGAGGACTCAGAAGAAGGCAAAAAGATGAGGGAACATTTGGAATGTCTTAGAGACTGATTATGTAGTGGGGAGTAGAATGCTGATAGAAATATGGTCAGTAAAGGCCATTCTGAGAAGGTATCAGATGAAAATAGGGAGTTTATTGGAAACTGGGGCAAAGATCATACTTGCTGTGAACTGGCAAGGAACTTGGCTGCATTGTGTCCATGCCCTAAGACTTTGTTGAAGTTGGAACTTAAGGGCTGTGAACTGGAGTATTTGGCAGAAGAAATTTCTAAGCAGCAAAACATTCAGGAACCTGCATGGCTACTTGTAACAGCCTATTCTGAGTTACATTGGCAAAGGCATGACATAAAGCCAGAATTTAAAAGGGAAGCAGAGCATAAAGATTTAGAAAATTTGTAGCCTGGCCATGTGGTAGAGAAGAAGAGAGCATTTTCAGGAGAAAAATCAAATGGTGCTAAGAAGACTAGTACAAAGGAAAGGGATTATTGAGAGAAGAGAGAAAAGGCCCACAAATATTGTGGAAATCTCTGGGGCCAACCCAGCCTTTTCAGGCCCAAAGGACTAGGGAGACAAAATGATCTTAGGAGAAAGGCCTGAGGTGCCCTCCACAGGCTCACTGCCCAAGATTACCTTGAGATGTTGCTCCCAGCACCAGCACCCCAGCTGCTTTGGCTGCCCTTGCTGTGGCTAAATTGGTCCCAGGTATGGCTGGACCCAGAACATTGGAAAACACAAGCTGGAAGCCTTAGTGATGTCCAAATGGTGTTAGGTCTGCAGGCCCGCAAAATGCAAGAGCTTTGGAGGCTTGAGAGCCTCCATCCTGATTTCTAAGGATATATGGAAAAGCTTGGGGACCCAGCAAGAGATTTGTCACAGAGGCAGATTTACCTCACAGAGCCTTCACTAGGGCAGTACTGAGTAGAAACTTGGGGTCAGAGTTGCCTCAGAAAAACTCCAGAAGCACCATGCCTAGTGGAGCCATGAGAGTGTGACCACTATGGAGGCCCCAACCTGTGGAGCTACCAGAGTGGAATGCCAGCCTGGGAGAGTTGAAATTTGTCCTGAGATCAGGAAAGCCAGAGGAGCAGAGCTGCCCAAGGACTTGAGGACATAACCAGACACCAGCAGGCAGAGAATACTGAACATGGAGTTAAGGTACTGAATTTGCCAGCTTTGAGATTTAATGCCAACCCTGCTGGGTTTCAGACTTGTTTAGGACCTATTACCCCTTTCTTTTGGCCTATTTCTCCCTTTTGGAATGGTGATATGTGCCCTATGTTTGTCCCACCATTGTATCTTGGAAGTTGATAACATATTGATTTTACAGATGGGACTTTGAGCTTTGGACCTTGGACTTGTAACAAGTTAAGACTTTAGGGATGAAATGTATGTATTTGCCTGTGAAAAGACATGAGTTTTGGGGGGCCAGGAGCAGAATGTAATGGATTGCATTATGTCCCCCCCAAATTCATTGATGCTTGAATTGTGTCCCCCAAGTTTTATGTATTAGAAACTTAGCCCCCACAGTGACTGTTAAGAGGGTGGGAGATCCTATTACAGTAATTGAAAGGTAGGACCTTGAAGAGGTGATTAGATTATAGGACCATGCCATAGTACACGTATTAAAAATGGTGGTCATGGGTGTGATTTGGAGGTTTTTAAAAGGGGAGGCATGAAGAGTCTGTCTCTCTCTCTCTCTCTCTGCTCTCTCTGCTTCTGCCATCTTGCAATGTGAGACTCCTGGGTCACTGCTGCCACTACCAGATGGACTTTGGACTTCCCAGCCTCAGAAACTGTAAGCAATAAATTTCTTTTTCTCACAAGGTACGCAGTTCCAGGTATTTTGTTATGAGCAACAGAAATGGACAAATGCAATATACAAACCATTAGCTTGATTAACATAAAAACAGAAGACCCAAATAACAAAAGTCATAAATGAAAAGGGAGACATTCAGCCGATACCACAAAAATACAAAGAATCATCAGAGACTATTATAAACAACTGTATGCCAACAATTATGAAAGCCTGGAGGAAATGGATAAATTTCAGAACAAATACAAACTGCAAAGACTGCACAAGAAGACAAAGAAAACCTGAACAGATCAATAACAAACACCAGGACTGAAGCAATAATCAGTAGTCTCCAAACAAAGAAAAGCCCAGGACTGCATGGCATTACTGCTGAATTCTACCAAACGTTTAAAGAGGAATTAATAGTAATTCTCTTCAAACTATTCCAAAAAATTGAAAAAGAGGCCACTCTCTCAAACTCATTCTATGAGGCCAACATGACCTTGATACCAAAAGCAGACAAAGACACAACAATAAAATAAAACTACAGGCCAAAATCTCTGATGAACATTGACACAAAAATCCTCAAAAAATACTATGAGAATACAGCAACACATCAAAAAAACTTATACACCATTATCAAGTGGGATTCATCCCAGGGATACAAGGACAGTTCAACACACACAAGACAATGTGATACACCACATCAACAAAATCAAGGACAAAAAACATATGGTCATCTCAATAGATGCTGAAAAAGCATTCAAGAAAATTCAACAACACTTTATGATTGAGGCTCTTAGCAAATTAGGTATAGAAGGAAAGTATCTCAACACAATTAAAGCCATATATGACAAACCCACTGCCAATAGCATTACAACTGGGGAAACACTAAAAGCTTTTCTTTTAAGAACAGGAACAGGACAAGGATGTCCATTATCACCATTCCTATTTAACATGGTGTTAGAAATAATTAGCCAGAACAATTAGAAAAGAGAAAAATAAAGGGCACCCAAATTGGAAAAGATGAAGTCAAACTGTCCCTGTTTGCAGATGACATGTTCCTATATATAGAAAAACCTAAAGACTCTACCAAAAAACTCTTAGAGCTGATTAACAATTTCAATAATGTTGCAGGATACAAAATCAACACCCCCAAATTAGTAGCATTTTTATTCTCTAATAACAAACTAGCAGAAAAAAGAAATTGAGAAAGTATAAAATCCCTAGTAATCAATTTAACCAGGGAGGTGAAAGATCTCTACAAAAAAAACTATGAATCAATACTGAAAGAAATTAAAGAAAATACAAAAAGGTGGAAAGACATTCCACTCTTGGATTGGAAGACTCATCATTGTGAAAATGTCCATACTACCCAAAGTGACTTACAGAATCAGTGCAATCCTTATCAAAATACCAATAATATTCTTCACAGAAATAGAAAAAAAAACAATTCTAACATTCATATGAACCAACAAAAGATTAAAGACATAAGTTTAGGGCCAACCTCGTGGCTCACTCTGGTGAGTGTGGCACTGGGAGCGCAGCGGTTCTGGCAGCGCCAAGGCCACTGGTTCAGGTCCTATATAGGGATGGCTGGTGCATTCACTGGCTGAGCGTGGTGTGGGCGACACCAAGCCAAGTGTTCCAATCCCCTTACCAGTCACACACACACACACAAAGACATAAGTTTAAGACCTGAAACCATAAAGCTACTAAAGAAAAACATAGGGGAAACACTTCAGGAAATAGGACTGGGAAAAGACTTTATGAATAAGACCCCAAAAGCACAAGCAAGAAAAGAAAAAAAATAAATAAATGTGATTATATCAAACTAAAAAGCTTCTGCACACCAAAAGTGCCTTGGGTTGCAAGAAAAGAAAAATAAATAAATAAATGTGATTATATCAAACTAAAAAGCTTCTGCACACCAAAAGTGCCTTGGGTTGAATGTCCCCCCAAAACTTAATTCCCACTGTAACTATTGAGGGTGTGAAATCCTATTATGGTAATTGAAAAGTGGAGTCTTTGTATTAGTCTATTACTGTTGTTTGAAACTGGGTAATTTATAAAGAAAACAAAATTCATTGCTTACAGTTTTGCAGGCTGGGAAGTCCAAATTCCAGGGAACAAATTTGATGAAGGCCTAGGCGGTGGTGACAGTGACCCAAGGATTTAACATGGGAGAAAATTGCAGAGGAGAGAGAGAGAAAGTTCCTCATGCACTGTCATTTTACAGTACTCCTAACCACACCCCTGACCACAATTATTAATCCATTCACTATGGCATGATCCTACAATCTAATCACCTGTTCAAGGCACCATCTTGCAGAATGGCCCTGGCCCCCCAAAACTCATGTCTTTTTCACATGCAAATACATTCCTTTCATCCCCAAAGTCTTGTTTCTTCTCATAAATCCAAAGTTCAAAGTCCCATTTGTGAAATCAAAACAAGTTATCTACTTCTGACATACAGTGGTGGTACAAGCAAACACATTCCCATTCAAAAAGGAAGAAATAGGCCAAAAGAAAGGTCCCAAAGAAGTCCAAACCCATCATGACAGGCATTAAATCTCAAAGCTAGCAAATCATGTACTTTGACTCTATGTTCGACATCCTCTTCATGCTGGTGTGAGGGTTAGGTCCCCAATTCCTCAGGCAGTTCTTCTCCGATGGCTTTCCTTGTCTCAGGTCAAACTTCGGCTCTTCTAGGCAGGTATTTCACACTGGTAGCTCCACAATTCTGGGGTCTCCATGGTGGTCCCACTCCCATGGCTCCACTACGTGTGGTGCTTTTGGGGTTTTTCTATTGCAACTTCAACCCTACATTTCTGCTCGGCATTGTTCTAGTGTAGGCTCTATGCAGTGACTCAACCCCTGTGACAGATCTCTTCCTGTGTCCGCAGGCTTTTCCATAATTCTTTGAAACTGAGGTGGAGACTCTCAAGCTCCACAGCTCTAGCATTCTGTGAACCTGCAGACCTTATACAACATGGATGATGCCAAGTCTTCTGGCTTGTATTTTCTAAAGCTGCAGATCCAGCCACATGTGGGACCAAGTTAGCCATTGCTGGAGCAGTCAAACACCCAGGGTGCTAAAGCTAGAAGCAGCATTCCAATGTGGTCCTGGGCACCAAGCCCATGGAGGATGCTTTAGGCCTGTTCCGCAAGACCATTTGGTCTCTCTAGGCCTTGGAGCCTACAATGGAAGGGTTGGCCCCAGAGGCTTCTGCAATGTCTTCAGGCCATTTTTCTCCTTCTCTCGATAATCCCTTTCTCCTATATTCATCTCCTTAGCAAAGGCCCCTGGGATATACCCTTGATTTGTGGCCAGGCTGAAAGATATCATCTTACCTCAGTTACACTGGCTATAATCAAAACGACAGAGAATAACAAATGCTGACAAGGATGAGGAGAAAGGGGAATTCTTCTACACTGTTGGTGGGACTGTAAATTACTACAACCATTATGAAAAACAGTATGGAGGTTTCTCAAACAGCTACAGATAGATCTACCATATGATACAGCGATCCCACTACCAGGTGGGATTCTATGCAAAGGAATGAAAATTATGTCAAAGGGATATCTGCACTCCTTTGTTTATCACAGCTTATTTACAATAGCTAAGATAGAGAACCAACCTAAATGTCCATTGATGGATGACTGGATAAGGAAAACATGGTGTATACACACAATGGAACACTACTCAGCCATTAAAAAAAAGAATGAAATTTTGACATTCACAGCAACATGGATGAGCTTGGAGAAACTTGTGTTAAGTGAAATAAGCCAGGCACAGAGGAAAAACACCACATATCCTCACTCATATGTTGAAGTTAAGAGAGAAAAAAAGAAGAAAAGAAAGACCACAGTGGTGTGTTGGACTTGGAGAAGGAAAGAACAGACTTAGAGTTGCTGGGAGTGCAGGGGGGAGGGGGGGGAGGGTTGAGGAGAGGTTGGATGGGGAACATGGGGAATAATTGCAATTTGTGGTAGAGGGCACGCTGACACTATTGATCTGATTATCATGTCTTGGGCACAGATGCTGAGTCAGCTCTGTGGCCCATAAATATCCATAATCAATAAAAGTAAATAAATAATGTAATAGTAGTTATCTATGGGTAGTGGGATTATGGATGGTTGTTTTTATTTCTTTTTTGTATTTTCTAATTTTTCTGCAAGGAACTTGTACTACTTTTGTAATAAAAACTAATAATAAAAGTTAAAGTGAACTATTTTCACAATTATGATCTATATCAGCCTTGACAAATAATATCTTATAAACTATCTGTATTTGTATGAAATATAGAGTTAAGTGTATTTTATGCTATTAAAATAATTTATGTATTACATAGTTTTAAAATATTTAAGCTATTTTATCTTAATTTTATTTACATGAGGAATTTATATGAGGAATTAAAAATTTTTGTATTAAAATTTTATATTTATGAAATCCTTTATTATTAAACATTCTTCCCATTTTTCAGGTAGCTGTGATTTTTCCTATTTATTGACATTCCGCATTCCTGAAAGTATTTTTAAATATTTCACTATTTCCAAATTCTTGGCTGATTATATTTATTATTGATTTCACTTTTCAAACTGTATACCTCTGTGAAAACAACCCTTCTCTCCTCACTAATTTTTGTCTTTGAAAATAGTTATTTTTCATAAAAACTTGTCATGTTAAGATGTTATCAAATTTTTATTTTAAAATGTATTAATAAGTAAATATTCTATAAATGTTTTAGTTATTATATCTAATGAAGCAATATCAATGAATAGAATCTACATACACAAAATATGTTGGGGGTGCTTAATAATTTTAAGGGTGTAAATGAGTCCTGAGACCCCAAAAAAAAAAATTAGAGTCATTGATGAAGAATAGGAGAATTGTTGTCTGAAAGGCAAGATTGAGGATTATTATAGTGTTTTCAATGGTGATAAAGAGGAATTTAAATTAGTCATGAAAGCAAAAAAAAAATAATAATTTAGGAAATTTCATAATTAAAAATAACCATCCTAGATAACTGAATAAATGTCTGGTTGTAAGAAAAGGAAAAGGTTGAACAAGGCCAGGCTTGTGAGTCTGTGTGATAAGTGTATTAACCTAGTTGGCAGCAAAGGAAAAGAGAAAAATTTAAGGGTAGAACAGGGGAGGCATTAATGGATAACAGAATTAATGAAAGTCACTGTACAGAACTTCTAAATATTTATTATCACAGAATTAGGGTAATTTGTTCTCTACTTCAAAGATAAGATTTTTGGTTAAAGCCATCAACTATCAATTTTATTTTTATTTATTTATTTATTTTTGCTGCTGGCTGGTACGGGTATCCAAACCCATGACTTTGGTGTTATAAGGCTATGCTCTAACCAACTGAGCTAACCAGCCAGCACAATTATCAATTTTTATAGTAATATTAGATAAATTTTCATTGTATGAGAAAACAGAAAGAATGAATAAAATGGTTACATATGACTATACTACTTATTGTTCTGGAGACTAGATTCCCAACCCAGTAAGTCATTACAGTCAGTTCCTCTTTGGTAAATATTCTTCCCATTTCTCTTTATGGGTTTGCCTGTTTTTGTTGTTGTTATTTTTAGAAACACTGGTGGTACACTGTCACTGAAAAACTGTCGATTATGATTAATTAATACTTGTAGCTGAAGGCATTTTTAACCATGAGGATACATTTTTTCTATCCGAAGGAATACTAGGCTTTCTCACAATCTGGTTTTATGTTTTAAGTTAGAATAGCTGAAAATTATTTGTGCATAAAATTTCATTGATAAAAGTGAGCATATTTGGGTGATGTTGGGGGTGTCAGTGGTCAGAAATAATCTCTTTTAAGAACTGTCATCATCAGAATTTTTTAAGTGTCTCATACCTTAAAGATTATATACGAAGCTATAGAAGAGTTAAGAAAAAGTAGCTTTTCTTAACACATGATGCATATCACTCCTGATGACTTAGAAAGAGGCTGTAAATATTTTATCTATATGTTCGTCAGTCTCATCACCTTGATGCTTAAAATTAAAAGAAGTGGGAAGGAATAAGTTACTAGATACCTAAAAGATTAATAAATTAAAGTGCTTTCATATTCACTTTATGAAATATCATTAGCATTTTTATCACTAACCAATAAAACTGTCACCTTAAATGTTATAGACAGTACATAGAATAATAATTATAAACTAATATAGTAAGCAGTTCAATATGCTTCTGTTTTTGTGTGATGTGATTTAGTTGATCATGTAGCATCATTACAGATTATTATTGCAATTTAAAGTAATTAAACTATTAAAACACAAGTAAACTATTAACACACAATCTGTGTGTATACACACACATGTACATACATATTTCTTTTGTTTTAAAAGCCATTTTTCATGCATATATTCAATGGATAAAAATTTTAAAATATTAAAATCATATGCACTCCATAAAGTACCAATATTGTGATAACATATTTATTCACGCTGTGTAGGCTGAGGCTTTTCATCACCTTCTGAAATGAATACTAGTGTGAAAAACACAAACAAAAAACACATTAAACTCTATGTACAGATCAAGGTCTATAAAATTAGGGAAGTGACAAATTTTCTCTTTAGAAATAAACTTTTGATATTATAAATATTACCAATGAATAAACCAATATCAGAATCCCAGAATTACCTATTATTTAATAAATGAGAATACAATGAACATAAAATTATATTCCTGGCACAGTCAAATACATTTGTCTTTAATTCAAAGTACACTTGAACTGCTATGGCAATACTTGTTAACTTTACTCTGAGAAAATTAAATAATTTAAAGAGTCATTAGTGAATATAAATGGACAGTCAACTTTTACAAATTACTTAAGATTCTTAGATGCCAGTTGACATAGACCTTATAAACTCATTTAGGAAATAAAATAAACAACATTTCCTCAGAGAATCCAATGAAAATGTAAACAACCAAAATTCACATGGCACTGATGAAATGGGCTATGAACAACTGGACCAGGGACCGCAATGCAATCAGGACTCTCTTTATACTAATTTATGTTTCTTTCAATATGCTGGTTTCATCTTCTTTCACGTTAAAATTGTTTCCTTTAAACAGCACGGAATATAACCAGTGAACACTGTAGTGTTTTAATGACTTACAACTTCCATCAACATAAAAAATTGTCTTTCGTATAGAGTAGTAATTAGAAAATTTCAGGCAAGAACTCTGATTGAGGTAATTTGGCTGTTTGCCCACTTTTAACTGAACTATGATACAGTGTTCTCTCATTAGCCTAGCTTGGATCTTGGATTAAGGGACCCATTTATTTATATATCAAGGAGCTTTTCTCAGAGGTAGTAGCATTTGAGGCCTACTCATTGAATTAAAGGTCATTGTAGAAAGGAGGGGGAAATGTCCTGAAGCCACCAGAATAGATATCTACTATATCTATTTTCTCCAGTGTTTCATAGACTTGGGGAAAATTGTGTTGGCACTAGCTGTCACATACTGAATATTTCTCTGGGTTTAATATGACCTGCTCTTGTTTTTTAATTTTTTAAATTTTAACTTCTCAATATACATTGTAGTTCATTTTTGTGTCCCTTTACCCATCCCCCCCCCACCAACTACATCATATGTGTTCACTTGTCTTAACAAGTTCAAGGAATTGTTGTGATTGTTGTGTCTTCTTCCCCCACAACCATCATTTATTTGTTTGTATATCTATCTATTTATTTATTTATTTTTCTTATGACCTGCTCTTTAGAAGTACCTATCATCATGAAGTAATACCTGAGTAATTCTTTGAAATACCAGAAACTAACTCATGGGTACATAGTGAGCTATTTTACTCAGTCAGCATTCAAATAAAACCCACAATACCTTCCTTTTCTTCTTAAGTTCCCTTTGGAACAAATGGCTTTCTTCTGACAACATTGAAGGGAGTAGTTATGGCATAGTTGCCTGCCAAAATCTTCCCTGCCCACTGGAAGAATGGATATAACTGCTGCTGAATTCTTTCAACATTGTTGCTTAGATGTCCCATGCATGCATTATCTGTCCCATGGTGTCATATCTTCCATCTCAGGCAAAGCTGCTTGCACCAAAGCTGGTGGTACCAGTCATTCTAAATACCTAATGCAGTAGAGGTGAGAATTATCCTTTCTAGTAGAACTCTAGAAGAACTTTATGTTTGGCCTTAGCAGGTAGAGGAAGAGGACATGGTAAATAAGGCAAGTAGCAGGAAGTGTGAACTGCAAACCAGTGGAGCCAATCAGTGTAGGTCCTTACTTAAGAACAGAGCAGATTAACCTTAATCCTAGAATAAAAGAGAGAGAGGGAAAGAATCCCTCCTTACTAAAAAAAAAGGTAGACATTGCAATTGGGAAGAGCTGAGGTGGTAGCATGGAACTTGGTTTCTGATAGGTTCGAAACATAACCAGCACCATTTTAGGCAAGGCCAAGCATAAAATGGCCCCAACCCCTGCCCCCTTACCTTTATGAGAAACCTCGTGATATCTGAGAAACAGAAACCCTTTTGCTTCCACAAGGGTGCAGTTCTCTACCCTAGTTGCATAGCTTCTGCATTTGCATAATGCCTCTCCTCGATTGTATCAGTCAGCCCTTTGCACCCTATATAAGCTCTCTCACTCACAAGCCTGGTGCTGTCCTCCATTATGAGGGCAGCCCCAGCTGCCCTCCACTTTGAGCACAGCCCAGCAGATTCTTTTCTTTTAATAAAGCTTGATCCGTACCCAGTGTTTCAGCTCACTTTCTTTCAGTTCCCCAGAGTGAAGTCCCTCTTATTTTGGCATTTGTCTGGGTAGAAGGGAGATCACTCTGGGCTACCACTGTCATTTGCTCATGAAAATAGGGTGACAAAGAGTCCGTGAATATACAAAACTTCCACCAAGCTCTCCCCACTCAAAGGATCAATCTGTAGAAGAAAAAATAAAATATAAACCAGCGGCAAAGGCCAGAAAACCTGCAATAACTAACTAAAGTAAAAATGTACAACTCTGGGCCGGCCCGGTGGCTCACTGGAGAGTGTGCCGCTTTTGTTCCCGCCGAGGGTTCGGATCCCATGTGGGGACCGGTTCCCGCTCACTGGCTGAGCGTGGTGCGGGCGCAACACCAAGGGTTGCGATCCTGTTACCGGTCAATAAAAAAGACAAAAAGGAAAAAAAAAATGTACAACTCCATCTATAAATATAATTGAACACACAAAGACCACTGACATATAAGAAAAAGCAATGGCACAAAATATAGGAAGAGTATAATTAAACAAAGAACTAAACCAGGAGAATTCAAGGAAGCAATAAATTTAGAGAAAAGGAGAGAACTTAAATCAATTTGAAGTAGAAATATAATTGCTGGAGGCAAAATCTCAATTAATGCAACAGCAGGACTCAAGAAAGTTTCCAGGATGAAGAGAGAAAACTGAAAGGTGATAAATGAGTGAAATTTTAAGAAAAAGGAAAATCAATCCAAGGAATTCAACATGAATTTATTTTTAAAAAGAAAAAATGAAAAAAAAAATGGAAGACAGTAAATAAACAAAGATATGAATGATGAAAATGTTTCTGACCTCAAGGAGAGATTAGTTTCCAGATTGGAAGCTCCCACAGAATACCAGCACGTGACAAATGATTTAACACTGGGAAATACTGTCGTGAAAGTTTAAAACAAGGATAAAGATAATACTAATTAATAATAAAATAATAGTAGAAATAATCATTGTATAGGTTATAAGTAAAGAATAAAGAACCTGATTGACGTCATAATCTTTGTCTGAAAGTGGGATGTCAGAAGAAAGTTATCATTGACATAAGTTTCACGATAAAATGAGTTTAACCCTACATTTTATATTCACTGAAATATTAACACATTTTCTAAAATGTAAAGTTTAAGAAAATCATAGCTTCAACAATATCTCAAAATATATGCAGACTTCTTATAGACATCATCAGGCTAATTCTAAAATTCATATGGAAATACAAAGTTGAATCATACACCAGGTGACTTCAAGGCTTATTACAAAGCTATAGTAATCAAAGAAATATGCCATTTGCCAAGAGATGGGTAAACAGATCAATAGAAAAGAATAGTATGTCCAGAAATAACCTCAGCACATATATGGTTAATCGATTTTTGAAAAAAATCTAGTGTGAATGTAAAATGGTATAAGCACTTTGGAAAGCAAGAAAGTTTTGTTTTAAAAAATTAAATATAAAACTACCATATGTTCAACCATTCAACTCCTAGGGGGTTACCTAAAATAAGTAAAAGTGCTTATCTCTAGAAGAACTTGTATATGAATGCTCATTGCAGCTTCAGTTATGAGATTCAAAACTGAAAGCAACCAAAATGGACAG
This sequence comes from Galeopterus variegatus, assembly GCF_000696425.1. Classification (NCBI taxonomy): domain Eukaryota; kingdom Metazoa; phylum Chordata; class Mammalia; order Dermoptera; family Cynocephalidae; genus Galeopterus; species Galeopterus variegatus. The sequence continues at coordinate 126,641 of NW_007727668.1, forward strand.
CAGGAGAATGGATAAAAAATGGTGGCATATCTATTTCATGGAGTACTGCTAAACGAGATAAAAGAAGAAAACATAGAATAATTATGTTGATTGAAATAAATTGGACCCAAAGGATACACTGTATAATTTTATTCATAAAAAATTCCAGAAAATACAAACCAGTGCATAGTGACAGAAAGTACAATACCACCTCTGAGGGAAGGGGGTGTCTGTGCGGGGTGGGGAAGAGGTGAATGGCAGGGTGGTATTGTAAAGGGGAAGGCCACAAGGAAACTTTTGGGGATGAGGAATGTGTTCATTACTTTGATTGTATGATCCTGAGTTCGCGGGTGTATGCATATGCTAAAACATCAAATTCGACACTTCGCATGTGTACATTTTTTAAAAGCTGTATTTAAAAAACTGACAATTCTAAGCATCAGTGAGAATATCGAAGAAGCAGAGCTCCCCTGTATTTCTGGTAGTAGGGTGAAATGGTTTGGAAAACTATTGGGCCTTTTTAAATACCATTAAGCATACACCTACCCTAGACAGAAAAGAAATAAGGTTTATCTCTCATGAATTCTTTCTTGAAAAAAAAAATTACTTGGATATAACACTCCATGTAAATAAAGAAGTAATATAAGAATATAAAAGGCATCCAAGTAACTATTTGACTTAACCCTAGATCTAACAAGAAGAAGTCCAGAAATACAACAGCAGGACTAAAGATTAATTAGGCTTTGAAAAAATAAAAAGCAAGAAAAATTGGAATTATGTTAAGAAATATTATGATTAAGGCACTGCATAATCTCAAGGGGGTATCATATTATCCTATGCCAATAAAAGAAGCAAAAACAATTTTTGGAAAACAAAAATCTATTCAAGAAACACCAAATACAGAGCAGACTAAATGAGGTGTGTTTGAACTATTGATATACAGAATGAGAAAATAGAAAGTACGTTCTGGACTCTATAACTTCAGAAGAAAATAGTATTTTCATAATCTTAATAAGTTTAAATGACAATTTTTATTCTATACTCAGACACTATTCTATAAATCACAAATTTAAATTTAAAATTAACATGCAAAATAGATATTAATTATTTTAAAATGTAAAATAATGGTGTAACCAATAAAAATTGGGAGGTAGTGGTAGGCAGAACACAAGAATAGGAGTGAAAATTTGTTCATCTGACAAAATGGGAAGTCAAGTGATATTATCTGGAAAATAATAATATACATTTGTTCATAGTTTTGGGGAAAGAAATATGGAAAGGGGTGTAGTGTAATTGTATTTGCTTTCTGATGTTTCCCAACAGGAGGGTAGAAGATACTATTCATAGAGGATAGGGGAACAAAACAAAACAAAAAAACCTAGATATGAAACAACAAAATTTAAAATACTGAGATATAAAAAAGCTGAATGTGATTACTAGGAATAGGAGCAGGGGAGTGCTTGAGTGTATTTCTGTGTGTGTGTGTGCGTAGAATTTTTTCTATACTGTGATTGTTTTAGTCAAGCATGTTTCTATATTTTAAAATATAAGTTAAAAATTTATGCCATATTTTACCATCAATGGGTCTTAGTATTAAATAAACATGGCAGCAAAATAATGCAAGTTTCCTATTAACTCTCCAGATGTGCATGAATTTGCCTAAACTGTAGATGAGCTAAACTCAGGTTCATTTGAGAGCTTGTTACACATACATGGGAAAAGTCAGCTAAGATTTCTCTGCACGCCTCCTATACTTTAAGAATGCCTTGAACACTGACACGGCTAATAAAACACAGTCACTTTGTCCAATTATTTGGTACCACTTATTAGTCACTTATGTTATGCCCACACATTCCCAATTGTAATTTTTATATTTAAATCTCTCCTCAGAGCAAAACTCATAACACTACTAGGGCGGTGACAAAATCCTATATTTGTTTATCTAACATGCAGTATATTCTCTTGCAAATAAAAGACAATATCTATGGAGTATGATGGTGAAACCAATGGAACCAGAAAGGAAGCATTTATGGAGTAATTTACGTTTTTTTTAGCACGGTGTTATTGAAAGAGTGAAACCTAATTCCTGTATAGGCAAAGACTAGGAAGCTTTCAGCATTCCTGGAACCCATTCTCAATTTGTAAAAGTCTTTACAGGGAAAGAAGAAACTAAAATAAAGAGTGAGAATTTGAGGGAGGGGAAGAAGGAGAAGGAGAGAATATTAAGGGAGGAGGTGAATTGTGGGGAGAATAGAAAATGCACAAGGAAGCCAAGTGAATAGTGCCAGGGATCAGGAGGAATGGGTTACTCGCGGTTACATCGATCACTCAACACTGATCTCTCCCCCTGGAAACACTGTTATGGCAAACTTAATTGCTCAGAGGATTTATATCATCCCTCAGCCTTGATTTTGCTTTATTACTACGTGCCTTATTTAACCAAATTTTAACCTTTGTTTAAAGGCAGTTTTAGAATTGTAGGATAAAAACACCATTCAATATGCTCTGGGATAATACCACAATACAGCCAAATTAAACCTGCATTCTAGAGATGGGGTGGGCTGAAATATCACAAGGAAATCAAGGTTCACAGGGAAATCAACAGCAGTGGCTTCAGAGTCAGTGGAGGAAACATGCAGTCATGAATAAAAGCAAGTTTGGAGCCCCTTTTTTTCTTTCATTACCTCCCCTCCAATTTCTGACAACGGAAATATATATATATATATATATATATATATGGCCGTTTATGCTGCCTGTGGAGCTCTAATAACTGCTCTGCCAAGGCATCCTAGTGAGCTGGAGGTAGAAAATAATGACTATTGGGCAGAAGATGTCATTCAGAAGGTCAGAGAGCAAAGCCTGCGAGGCTTCTGCATAGGAATGAAATGCCATCAGGTGCAGCTGCTGAGGTGGATTCAGTCTGGCACCAAAGTAATTTGTCTCTAAGCAGCTTTTGCTGAAGTAAAGCAACACACATTACAGCATTCATGACTGAGATGGGTTCAAAGGGTCAGTGATCAAATTGCTCTTACAATCTTCCCATGAATTCATAGCTCTTGAAATCAAAACTATAGACCATGAAGGGCAGGTGTGTCTCGTTTGTTTTATTTTTACAAACTCACAAACAACCATGAAATCTTTTAATGTATTATTTTTCAGGTTCTTATATTCACATTATTAAAACAGCAACATTTACAAAGCTTAGAAGTCCTCAAAGAAATCTAAGTGCAGGAACACATAAAAAATGAGGGGGGATGGGTCTTGCACACAGGTTATGTCATGGTTTTGAGCATTCTTTCATTAATTTTATTCAATTGAGGATCATTATAATATAAAACAGGTTTCTTTATTCAGTTATCTTAAATGACAATTCACAAATCTATTGTCATAATAGATAGATCTTTAGATTATGGGCATCTAATGCTAGATTTGAAATCCCCTTTTAAATATTAGGACATTAATCTCTCAGGGGCAGAAAAAAAAAAAATCATCAACATATTGTTTGTTTCCTTTGGTCACAGAAGCAATGATTTTCCTGTCTACTCCCTGGCCTCTAGGAGCTATTCACACATACAAAGCATTTTCACTTGAGTCTGTTAAGGATAGGGCAGTCAGTGGGCAAGGTTAAAGATGAAGAGTCAGGAAATAAAAGGATTGGCTAGCTACACCTGCGTCTGTTTGAGTAGGAGTGATGCCTTTCAATAGCATCTTTTCTAAATAATGTGAGTAAAGTTGAAGAGAGAAAAAATGTGAATATCTAAGGAGTAGACAACATTTTATTTTCAAAATGTGTGTCTATATATTGATTTGGGTAATTAAATACAGTACCTGTCTCTTGTAAAATTAGAAATGAAACTATTTGGAAAGATATTTAATAATTATAGTAATAATAATAATGAAAGGATACAGTATATAACATTTATTAAGTGCACATAGTGTCCTACACACTGCTAAATGTTTTACATGTATTAACATTTAATTCTACCAATGATTCTCTGAGGAGGATGTAATTATTAGACCCATTTAGAGATGAAAAAAGTGAGTCTCATAAATCCTATGATTAAGTAACCTGCCAAAGACCCCTCAGCTGTTTACCTCCACAGCATTTATCCTTAACTACGTCCCTTAGCAGTGATTTTAAAGTCCATCAAAATGCTGCCCCAAAAATAACTGCTGCTCTTTGTTAAGCCTGTTATATATCATTCCATATTTTGTAATTTAATATATCATTATAAATTGACACATTGATATAGAAAGGTAGGCATCTCTTTTGTCAATCTAGAAAAAAAATCATAATATTAAAAATAATATCACAGACAGTGATATATCTCCATTTCAGTACACGGAATCAATACATATTATTTCACTGACTGCATATCAAAAATTACAATAATGTGTGGATGTCCAGTACTTCATTTAAGCAATATCCATAGATGAGTATTTAGGCTATTTTTGATCTTTTGCTGTTTACACACGATGTTCTTAATTAAAAATCTATGTACATGTATATTTATACAATTGTAGATCCATTTACAAGCTAAATGACTTTTGCAGGGTTGAAATTCCAGCATCCATTTTTATTCGGATGTTTCAAAATGTGATTGCTGTATTTTTTATAACTGATGTACCTCATAAATATACTATGCAATGATATCTTAGAATCTTCTGTTTCAAATCATCTCTTTTTTATGATTGTTATGAACTAAATTGTGGCCCCCTCAAAACTCATAGCTTGAAGTCCTAACTCCTAATGCGAATGTATTTGGAAATCAGGCCTTTAAGGAGTTAATTAAAGCTAAATAAGGTGATAAAAGGGACATCATCTAATAGGACTGGTGTCATTTTAAAGGAAACAGACATCAAGAGTGCACACTCACAGAAAAGGCCATGTGAGAATAGAGGGACGGAGCCCTCACCAGAAATCCACCCTGTCAGCACCTTGATCTTGGACTACCAACCTCCAGAACTGAGAGACAATATATTTTGGTTGTTTAAGACACCCAGTCTGTGGTATTCTGTTATGGCAGCCCTACATGACTAATCCAGGGGACTTAGGTTACCAGGGCCTGGGGAAAGGAAATATATCAAAAGAGAGTCCTAGGATGTCCTTGAGACCTTGGGGCTCTATGTCTAAGGCTGCCTCAAGTCTCTGCTCCCCCTATTTCAGTGAAGCATTCTTAGGCCACCCCAGTCATGGCTCAAGGGGGCTCAACTGTGGCTTGAATCACCACTCTGAAAGGTACAAGCTGTAAACCTTGGTGGCCTCGCGGGGTGCTAATTATTCAGATGTGCAGGATGCAAGAGCTGTGAGGGCATACCCTATGTGACCTAGATTTCAAAGGATGTCTTAGAGAGCCTGGGGACCTAGACAGAGACTTGTCACAGGGGTGTGGCTTCCAGACAGTCTCCAATAGGATTGTGCCTAATGGAGCCATGGAAGCAGGGCCACCCCGAGAACCCAGAATTGAAGAGCTATCAGCAGCAGCACCAGTCAGGGAGAGCTACAGGTACAAGACTCCAACCTATGAGAGCTGCTGCATGGGCCGAGCCCAGCAAAGCCATAGCAGGGGGGCTGCCTGAGGCCTAGGGGGCCCAATCCCCACCCCAGCGTGTTTGGATGGCAGGACATTAGAGTCAAAGAAAATTATTCTCAAGCCTTAGGATTTAGTATTGTTTGCCCTATTGAGTTTTGTATTTGGTTGGGACCTGTTACTTCTACATTCTTTCTTATTTCTCCTTTTTGGAATGGAAATGTCTATCCTATGCCTTTCACACCATTGTATTTTGGAAGCACATAACACATTTAATTTCACTGGCTCACAGCTGGAGAAAAATTTGCCTGAGGATGAAGCATGCATTGAGTCTCACTCATATCTGATTTAGATGAAATTCTGGACTTTGGACTTTTGAGTTGATGCTGGAAAGAGTTAAGAATTTTGGGATATTGGGATGAAATGAATATATTTTGTATGTGAACAAGACATGAATTATGGGGTCTAGGAATAAAATGCTATGGCTTAAAAGTTTATCCCATTCAAAAGTCACGTTGAAATGTAATTGCTATTGTAGCAATATTAAGAGGTAAAACTCTTAAAAGGTGATTAGGCCATGAAGGTTTCACCCATCCTCATGTGTGAGATTAGTGCTATTATAAAAGGGCAAGTTTGGTCCTCTCTTGGCCTTTCTGTCTTTGCCATGAGATGATGCAGCAAGAAGGCCCTTGCCAGATGCTGGCACCTTGATATGGACTTCCCATACTGCAGAACTGCAGAACCGTGAGCCAATAAATTTCTGGTCAGGTATTCTGTTATTGCAGCACAAAATGGACTAAGACAGTACAGAATAAATTTAATGTGAGAGAGGATTTAAAACTAAAGGCAGAGAAATTAGGTGGAATAAAATTTTAATACACTAGACAAAATGTTGGGAAGATTTAAATTAGATAGTAGTAAAAGGAAAGATGCAAAAGATAGAGAATCTAGAAATATTTAGGAATTTACTTGGGCTGTATTTCATAACTGGCTTAGTGCAAATGGTTTGAAATAAAAAATAATTTAGGATAACATATATTTTTGCCTGGAGTGACTGAGTGAATGACATAATTTTTAATTGACAGTGGGAAAACAAAATGAATCACAGATTTGTATGTAATTTTGATCACATTTGTTTTAAATTTCTATTTCTAAATACTTTATAATTTATTTAAAGCATCAGTAGGATAATAAATATAAATATTTACAAAGTCAATAAATTATTCAATTTATTGGAATGCAAGATTGACAAAGTAAGGATCCCCAAAAATTCACCCTTCTAAGAGAAAATCAATAAAAATACTGGCAAACAATTGTCAAAATTATCTTTTTAAGTGCTCTGGAAATTAACCAAAGGCTTGCAACAATCCAATAAAAGTTCATTCAAGAAAAATGGTTGAATCTCAATAAGAACACTCAGCTTTGTGGCATTTTAATTTGCTCTATTCCCATCCCTTCCTCCCGTCTCTATAATAATCTTGAAAGGCAGCAAGTTTGGAATCATGGTAACTATAAAATACAGCAGTCCTACAGCCACTAGGAGGAGTAGAATAGGTTTGGAGCTTCTGCCAAAGCCCCATCCCCAGAGAATTGTCATTATCTGACCTGTCTGGGAGCTACCTTGAAAAAAAACATTATTAGGGCTTCTCTTTGTTTGAACTGATTTGGAGCTCGCTGGATGAGAAAAGTTGTATGTGCAGGGCATTTGCTAAAAAAATTCAGAAGCTGTTGCTAGAGAACATAGCTGTGTAATGTGGTAATGCCAACTGGGATAAGCAAGAGGCCAAAATATAAAAAGAAAATAAGGATAAAGAGACCTCTATAAGGTCTCATTTATTTTAAGAAAATAAGCTCTAACATGTTCCTGGGAATCTAGAAGGCCACCTGCATGTGCAGGGTTGTGCACATGCCAAGAAAAGACCTGAGAAAGCTCTACCCTCTTATCCATGGCTGACTGGAGCTCTATGCAAGCAAGAAGTGAAAGCTAAGGCATGGTTGTAAGCTACTAGAACATTGAAAGCATACTCCAACCACACACTGGGTCTCTAAACAAAGGGAAAAAGACTTATTGGTTCAAGGCATTTTTGGAGGCTAGACAGAGAAACATGTGGACCTGCTTCTAAAACTCCCCTCTCTCAACCCCCCACAATATGGCTGCCTTGGAATCTCTGTTGCGAATAGCTGCAAATAATTTATTTAATTTGGTATCGTTCTGTCTGTTATCTAAGTCTTAGCTGTCAGAATTATCAGTCTTCATTAGTACAAGTCATTGGTCCATGTGTTTGGTACCATGGAATGGAAGATCAACTTAGGCCTGACAAGTCTTACCTTTCATTAAGTCTCCCAGAAGGTTCCTCAAGTGACCTATACACAGCAGCAGGGATGGGAAGGTGGTGGGGGAGGCAAATTGATTTTTAAAAAGACATAAAAGGCATAAATAATAGAGGTATGAAGAAAACAAGTGGTGAAATTTTGCCATGGAAATAAAGAAAATTAAAAATTTCACAGTGTGAAGGGAAATACAGACCACATACAAACATGCACGCATACACATCAGACACATATGTTTCAAGAACATGAATGGCCAAAGTACAAGGGTACTTCATGGAAAAACAGAATTGACAAGTCTTTCCATGAACTTTGTGAAGTACTTTCGTAGTTTTAAAGTTTTCAACTATATGGTCATTTTCCATTTGTAGATTGGCATTTCATATTTATCATAACCAGGCCAATTTTATTTTCTTGACCACCACCAACAAAAAAACCCCCTTCACTATCAAAGTAATGATATCTTTCAAAACATGACAATCCTGGAATGTTCTTCTGAAAGTATCAATGAATTTATTTGCTCATTATTTCCCTCCTGCTATTATAAAAGACTTGAACTTTGATATGCAAAATCTTTAACAATTTCTGATTTCTTCCACATGAAAACATGGATAATTAACTACTGAGTTAGTAGAGCTAATTAGCATTTTTTAAAAGTCTGTCCATTTAGCTGCTAAATTTGTACCAGTTTCAACATAATGATGTTCATAATAAGATATGGTTTTCTGAGAGTTATTATAAAATTGCAGAAAAATGAAATTTAGTAGTCAGAATTAAAAACAAAAAGGTCTACATCTGATTTTATTTAAGTTTGCATATCATATTTAATTACTTTAATAACTTGCCTTGGCTTATATTTCTGAGAGCTATAATCTTACACATTCTGCGATCAAAATATATGTATATATAATAATAAAAGAACTAGAGCTATACATTTTATCATAACACCAGATGTTCCTTCTACTTAGCTGTGAGAAAAATGTGATGATATTTTGTTAGTCTGAAAATCATAAACTGTATTCAAGCTAAGATGTAAGATTGCTAAAGCTAAGAATACCATCTATTTCACTATGACTAGTATTTTGCATCTTAACGTTCTTCATTTTCAATACTTCTTCTATTCTTGCATTTCTAGCATAGCTGATATTTCATTTTCTTTGATCTTTTTCAGTTTTATTTTTCCTACATTGTCCTATGTGGAGTAATTAATGGAAAACTTTAAACATGAACAAAATAACTTGTTGATATATATTAAAGATGGAATTATTAAATTGTCTTTTAAAACAGAGGGATCATGAAAAGTTTAAGAAAATATTGAGAGTAAATTATATTTAAAAAAAGATAATATAGCAAACTTCATTTCCTGTAAAATAATTCCAACACAGAAAAATTAATGTGCTGGAAAAATAGTTTTAAAAATAAATGTTGAATGAATGACTGAACTGGTAAATGAAAATCACCAGGCCAGCACGAGACAAGGGATGACCCCAGAGAGGCAGGAAGGTATTGGAGTTGGAGGCTCCCTTGAGGGTGTGGGCATTACCCAGTGAAAGGATGCTTTGTTTCTGTGGCCAGGTGGGGACAGGAGACATAGCCTCAGGCCTTTGCATCAAGCCAAGGCCCCTAAGTGCTATAACTTCAGGATAAAATAAACCCTTCACACAAAGGGAAATGGTAAAGAAATTTGTCTGTTTTGGCTATTGTTCTGTATGGAAAGAAGAAAAACACCTGGCTCCAAACAGAACTCAATTAAATTCATACTTGCTGTGTGGGGCCAAAAGCTAATTAATTTTGAGTAGTCAGTAATATCATGAGTCATTATCCAAGCAAAGGATATCTTCAAGACACTGATGTCAATTAAATAGTTAATGGTGATATGCTTGTAGCATGCCATTAAGATTTTATATAATTTCAGGCAGAATGCCCATCACCACTTTTATTTCATATGATTGACATCATATACCCACTGATATGGTGTAATGAGAAGGGCTTTTCACCTCTGTGTTATTCTTCCCCAAAACCTATAATTGCACACTGATTTTGAGAAAAATCATCGGACAAACCCAAACTGAGAAATAGTCTACAAAATACCTGAGCAGTACTCCTCAAAACTGTTAGTGGGAAAACTAGTGAAATCTGAATGAAGTGTTGGAGTTTAATTAATAGTAATGTACTACTAATAATAGTTTCTCAGTTGTGGCAAGTGTAGCATAGTTTTGATTTTAGAAACATTGAAAAACTCATGAGGGGCATACCTTTACAATTTTAAATCCGAAATTTACGTAATACAAAGTTTACTAAAAATAAAACCTTTTGATTATATTTCAATCAAAAATTGTTTATCAAAAGAAACGACAACAAAAGTAAAATCATACAAACTGGGAAGGATAGTTTGAACATTTTAAACCCACAAATCATTCATAGCCAAAACATGTGGGTAATTATTAACAACTAATAGAAATTAAGTAGCATAATAGAAAATGGGTAAATGAAATTGACAAACATTTTATAAATCATGAAGATTTACAAGATGCTCAATTTCATTAGTTACCAGGAAAAAATAAAAATAAAAATAATTATTCAAAATCTGGCCTTTAGTAGAGTGGTGAAAAAAATATAGAAACTATACTAACAAGGATTGATGGGAATCTGGAGTCACAGGAGATCACATTCTGTTCATGGGAGAGTTTGTAGATAGAGATAACTTGGCAAATAATTTGGCATTTTCTGAAACATGAAATACGTGCATACTTTCTTCCATAGCAATTTCTTTGTTAGTTGTATTATAAGCTCACCATGAATTATCAGATTTTTCATAGCAAAATTCTTTGCACATGCAAACATTTACAAATAACTGAATTTTTAGGCAAGCGTAGAATGAATAAATAAATCTGGTCATTCATACCACTGAATACTGTACAGTAGTGAAACATACACCTATATGACTACTACAATATAATATTAAATAACAAAAAGTAAGTTATGCAAGGATTCATAAAGTGTGATATCATTTATAGAATGCAAAAACAAGCAAATAAGTCTGTTTGCAAAACTGAGTGAAAAGCAAAATAATATTAAATAGAATATTTAGAAATGGGGATAGCTGTGGGGTTTAGGCACAGGACATGATGATGTGGAGGTTTCAGAGTTATCATTAATGTTTTCTATCTTAAACTAGGTGTTCTGTATGGGTCATTTAGAAATGGGGATAGCTGTGGGGTTTAGGCACAGGACATGATCATGTGGAGGTTTCAGAGTTATCATTAATGTTTTCTATCTTAAACTAGGTGTTCTGTATGGGTATTTATTTTTATTTTAGTGTCTAAAATTATCCGTGCTGTGTATATATATTATAGAGATTATAATGAATAGTAGTAGGGCAAAAGTAAAATCAGCTACACTTGTGTTATACTTTTAAAATTTCAAACAATACAGAAAGATAAATATTTTAAGTAAAATGTAAAAGAAATAAGAATGTATTGCTTTTTATTGGTTACCAAAGATGGGAGAGAGAATTAGGAACTGATTCATTCAGAAAAAAATCGTAGGCCTTTCTTTTCTTCAGCTACGGAAATGAATAGAAGATGTGAGAAGTATCACACAGAAGTATCACATAGAAGATGCGGGCAGTATCGGTGAAATTTTATCTCTCATGGCTATAGTTAGATTGGCACCAGTCTATTATAAGGTTTGTACTTAAACTGAAAAGGAAAATTCTAAAAAAAATTGTAAAAAGAGTAAACATTTTCTTTCTTTCTTTTTTTAAAGGAATACATAAGGTTTAAAAGTAGTGAGTAAAGAAAGAGCCAATGTTAAGATTTAAGCTTTCGTATCCATGAGTGTCCCATGGTTTGCTACCAGTCATAGAAAAAATAATAATGGTTATTATAATAACGATACTAATATAACTAGGCATATGCCTGCAGTAACTACCCTAAGACGAGTGGTACTTAAAATATGTAAGAGAACTGAAATAAGTTTGTAACTTTAGATTTTAAAAATTATATTAATTTGTTGTAAGGTATATAATTTGAAGAGGCATTTAGATAAAGGCATATACTACTACATCATAGACAGTTTTTAAATAACATCAAGTAGATTTTTTTTTAAGCATAATGAGAAACGTTTTACAAGGTTTTGAGGCATGGGATACCACGATAAGCTCTGTATCCCACTGCTATGTGAAGGATAAGTTGAGGGGAGTTTCACTAGCCATAGTCCAGACAAGAAATTATGTTTGCCTGGGCTACGATGGTGGCAGTGGGCTACAAACTCAAGAAATATTCAGAAAGGAAACTTGAGAGGACTTGGTAGTTAACCGTCTCTGGACATGAGAAAGTGAAGAGTCAAAGTTTACTCCCAGAATACTGAATTATGCAACCAGTTGAGTCATTGACTACATCAGACTGTGAACTGAAGGAGAGGACACAGACCACTTTCAGTATGTGCGGTATGAGGTGCCTAACAAAACCTCATTGTGGAAATATCCAGAAAAGAGATAAACATTCAGAAATGGGGAGGAGAATGATTCAAAGTAGACAAATAAATATGGAACTTGTTAGACTATAAGTCGTGAAACCATTAAAATAGATATGTTCACCAAGAAGAGTGTGTAGAATGTGAAGAAAAGACAAGGAAGACAGTCATGAGGAAACCAGCACTTCAGGCAGGTTAAGAGAAGCCTGAAAGAATGAGTGAGAAAAGCTTGGCTAAATAGTTCTTATCATTTACCGAAGGTGAAGAAGTTTCAGATGTTTCCAGCAATTAAGCAAGGCTCAGACAGTTCCATAAACTCCTTCAGCTAGGAATTAATCTGTGATCTTGGAAAAAGAGTCTTCAGTGGAGTGATGTGACATAAGTGGTTAAAATAAGCTAAAAATAGGTGGGAAGTAATCAAATAATAATAGGGAATATAGAACTTTCATTCAAAATGATTGTCTCCAAAAGAAAAGAGGAATTTTGACCTACCTTGCCTTGTAAGTAAATGAAATTATGGAACTGTTATCCAGAGGCCAGATTCCTAACAGACAAATTTTTCTAGTCCTTAAATACTTGTGAAACTTTGGGTGACGGAAAGAAAAACAATTTTTAATCAATATAAAGTTGACTTCAATATTTTTATACCAGTCATTTATTTTAAATCTCATTTCATTTTTTACATTTAATTTTTTATTTTTAATACTTTTGACTTTTTTCCTTATTGAAACATAATTGATTATACATATTTGTGGGGTACAGAGTTAACTATTAGTATTTGTGTACAATAGGTGATGAATGAATCATTCTGATTAGCATATTCATCACTGCAAAATGTAATCATTCTTTGTGTCCCTTAACCAGTTTCTCGCTAATCCTCCTCGCCCATTTCCAAGTGTACAGTGTAGTAGTGTTAAATATATTCACATATTCACATCATTTTAGCCTAAATAATTGGTTTGGAAGAAACGTATTTGAGTAGTTTTATTTATTATTACAATAAAACAGGTAAGAGTATTAAAATGTGAATACATATAATAGTTATAAAAAATGTTTATGCATATAAATATTGTAATTCTTGAGTATCTTGCAACTGTAATATAGTTTATAAAAAATGTTTATGCATATAAATATTGTAATTCTTGAGTATCTTGCAACTGTAATATATTTAAAAGTACTATACAATAACAATTTTAATTATATTTCAAGCTTTATGTATGCCTGGTTTGTCTGTTGGTAATACAACTTTTAGTAATACATTTTTTAACTAAATTTATTTCATAAAACCTATTTGGATTGTTTTTTATGTCCTTGCTTTGCTATGTCATAGTTCATCACAATAAAAGTGCCTTCATTTAAAATTGCATAGTAGTTCGCAGTCTTAGAAGTGCCCTGTTAGACATGCTATGTAATTTTCAATAGATAAACATGAGAAAATATTTGAGGGGTTGAAGTTCAGGTAATTTTACATGTTTTGTGCCCTAAGAAACTCGTTTGAACAGTAGGGATTTCTCTGTTTGTAAAGATTAATTTCTCAGTGCACAAGCTTGAGGGTAATGTTTTTTGAAGACATCTACTCCTTTTTTACAAGTGAGAGATTCATCCCCAGGTATGTTTTAGTTCAGCCTATGTGTATATGCCAAAGAATAGCTGAAATCGACTATAACTAGAGAGAGGGCCCCTGAGGAAAACTTTAAAAATATTTACTTGAGGATATAAATAACAATAGCAAACAAAGTACAACTGATCTATTCTTCACTCAAGAAGTGACTTATATGTAGCTTATTAGGAAGCAAATTATTGCTTCCCATGCTATTTCGCCATCCAGCTGGTTTCATATTTTCAGTTTTCTAAGCACATACAGTTCAGTAGAGTCTATATGTACTTGGGCCTCGGGCAAATGATGCGAGTAATAAAAGGTAAAATATTTTTAAAAGTGTAACTATTTTAAAAATGTGTTTTTTATTACCTCATGAAAACATATTGTTTGCAGATTAGTTAGAAAATGTTGTTCAGCAAGGAAGAAAATTAAAGTCATCTGTAATCCCATGCCTCCAGCCAGAGGTAACCACCGCAACAATTAATATTATTTTATTAGGTAGACATCCAATTATTTTAATCTATTTCTCTATTTCAACATCTTGTTTATGTGTATCTATGTGTGATATGTATGGATATATAAAATATATACAAGCCTTTTAAAGATATCATAAAGAATGTACAATTTTGAAATCTGACTTATCAGTATATGTAGCTTTTAAAAAAATATTTAAAGTATTCAACTATAGAAAATATGCTGAAGTTAACATTAGGTATTATTTTACTTAGACTTAATGATACTAATAGGGAATTAAATGCTATCATATTAGTAAATGGCAAACACCAGGGTTAATTTTTAAAAAGTTGTATCATGCCCTTTGGTTTTTAGTTACAAATGTCAGTTTGAGTGGATTAAAATTTGCCCTCCAACAATGTGAGCATTTTATCAACCTCTGAGTGAATATCACCTTATTCTTTGATTAAATGATACTGTACCCATTCTGTGTGCATAGAAAGAGTGAAATTTTACTCTAGCTGCTTAATAGTAATGGCATTTAAATGTCCCATTCTTTACTTACTAGTCAACCTACAAGAATCCAGTTTTTTATGCTTGAAAATGGTATAACTTGGTCAGATCACTCACAAGTATAATTCAGAACAGATTTCACAGAAAAATGGTAATATGGATGGATTTTTCTCAAAGTGATGGTTTAAGTACTCAGTCTACCAAGGTCAGGGAACAGAAAGCCCCGTTTGTTCTAACCAAAGTTTTAGTTAGAAATGCCATTGTATTGTAATTTAAAATTACTTTCCATTAAACTAATGTAACACTCCTTATCCTATACCCTGCTGGCAAGTTCACATGAATTGTGGGGATTTTTCTCCCTCCACCCACCTTCCACTAGGATACTTACCCACAAAGAACATACCAATGCACTATTTGGAATATACTTACATTGAAAAATTATTTGTTGTTTATCTGAAACTTAAATTTAACTGTGTGTCTTATAGTTTATCTGACAACCCTCTACATAACGCAGAATGAGGGGATTTAAGAGATGGCTTCTCACAGACATTATCATCTAAAGTGAAGTAAGAAGTGTGAATTAGGAATTAGGGGTGGGGGGTTAAAAGGCAAAAAATATGTAGTCAGATGGACTCAAGTGGGAGAAAGCCTTGCATGTTTTTGAAATATGTTCTTTGTTGCTGCAACAGCTGTTGTGAGGCAAAAATTAAGTAAAAAAAATTGCAAAAGGTGAATCAAGATCTAGAACCGGAAAGAAAACTTTAAGGAAGAAAGAATAGATGGATAGGCAAGCTTGGAGAGAAAGACAGGAGAGAGAAATGGAGGTAGAAATCTTGAGGTAGTGATTCTATTTCCCAGTGGTCGTGTGAAAAGCATATAGTTTGCAAGCAAGCCCAAGTGAATCATTTTGTGTTAGGCCCCCCAGGAATTTTGGGTGCAAGTTTTTATCTCCTTAAGGAATAAGAAAAAAGTAAGTGAGAAAAGTAAGTAACTTTGAACTTACATTGGCATATAAAGTATAAACACCTCAAAAATTCTGTTTCTGCAACCTGGTTAGGTGTACTGATGAAACTGGCTCAACTGACTTAAAGGTGCATTCATGTAAAAAACAGTATTTGTATATTGTGTACAAACTAGATTAAGAAAATAGGCTGCCCTTTTGTATGACAAACTGAAATGTGGATTCATGTACAAAACAAAGTATTTGTTCATTGTGCAGAGACACGATGAAGGCATAAGTTTTGTTCAAAAGAAAATGCGAATTAAATTTAGAGCAATAAGACCTTATCTTTCCATAATATGGTGTGTGTGTATGTGTGTGTATGTGTGTGTGTGTGTGTGTTTGGGAGAAATGAGGGTATAGGAATATGATGCTATTGTTTTTCATATGTGTGTGTATGTGTGTGTGTGTGTGTTTGGGAGAAATGAGGGTATAGGAATATGATGCTATTGTTTTTCATTGAAATGATTTTGGCAGTACTGAATTCTTTTATGGAATCTACGTTGAATATCAAATGTCCATTTTCAAAGAGCATTTAAAGAGTATGCATACACAGAAGGTTATTCCTTGGGTCACTATCAGTTTTTCTCTTGTAAATATTGATACATCATTCTTCCCATAATATATTATTAGCCAGTTCCTTTGCGAATTAGATTTTGACTTACATAGAAAAGCTGATGTATAAGTAGCAATAGGGCATATGCTTACTCAACTTACACATTTTTTATATCACATTTTGTGTGGATTTTCCTGATCAGGGAAAGAAAAAATCATTTTACAGTCGAGTTGCTTGCATTTTGTATTCTCTTGGGTATATTAACATGGGAAATGCTTAGACCGTGAATGTTAACTTTTTCCTTGTGTCAATATTGTATCTAATAAAATAGCTTTGTTTGGCAAAGGAAAAAGAAATCCTACACTTGCTAAACAAATAACAAAATACGATAAGCAAAATTTATTGAGCTTCTATTTATGGCAGAACATTCTGCATGGTCAACACGAGAAAAGCTAAGTAAACTCAATGGTGAACTCCATGAAAATTCCTAATTTCTAGCAATTTTACGAATTCAGCATTTGTGTTCTTAAGAATTATTAATTAAATTAGGCAAATTACATAATATTTATAAAAATTATAGGAAAAAACCCATAATTGATACTAGGTGGAAAGTGTCTGCATTATAAGACTGATAACTGTTCAGATGGTAAAGTCTGTTTCAAGTTCCAAACACAGTGATAGATAAAATTTGGAAATCAGACAGATAAAGATGGAATATCAGGTTCATTACTAATGAAATACTATAGAATATGACTTAAATTCGAGAGTCATTGGGCTTCTAAAGGACTTTACCTGTCCCTCTCCCCAAATTTTAATTATTTTCTGAGTAGCAGGAGAATCCATGCTTCTTAAGGACCCCCACATTTCGGTAAAGGAAAATAATGCTTGAGCCTTGAGCACAGCTGTTTGCAAAGGATAATTTGCAACTGCATGTGCAGTGCATACTCAATCCCATTTCCCAAATAAAAGGAAAAAATCTTTTAGGAAAGAGTGAGTGTCCAGTGACTAACTTGTGAACAGAAGATGAAAATGTTCATCCCATATCTTTCCCTCTTGGAGACTAGACAACAATGTCATGCTTAACTCTCCTGAGAGAAAGAAAAAAGTCTACTGTGCACATCTGTAACTTTAATGTCAACTGTAAGGCTCTTTGGTCTTCTAAAACACATGCAGATTTGCCAAAGTTTCACCATTACCCCATTATATATTTAATCATTGTTTATATACTACTTTCTTCTCTCAACAATACGGAAGAATTAAGCCTCCTAGCCACTAACAGTATTTATTAATCAGGGGAGAAAATGTTCATTTTGGCACACTGAAATTATATGTTTCAAACTATTTTGCTAACTGGAAGAAGAAAATAAATAGAAGAATAATTCATTTCATTTAAAAAGAAAAACACTCTCGTGCTTACCAGAGGTTAATAAGTGCCAGACATTGTTCTCTTTCCATTGTTTCTCCCCTTATTCATTGGCCGTGTACACTAATTCAAACCCAGAAGACTGAGTAGTGTAGTAGCTTCTTCAAACGTGTGTTGAATGTCTCTTGTAAATGGCATGATATCTATTTATAATCCTCAATTCTACTCATTTTCAAGCAGAATAGTCTGCACAACGGGTATTCCTGGGTTTGAACTTTAGCGTATGCTGCCCAATTATGGGGACTTGTATGAAAATAGAGGGAGCCTAGAGTTTCTTTGGGTTACAAAACTCCAGGTGGTCTGGCCTGTGGAATAGAAATCCAGATAGCAAGCAATTCTGGAGATATTAGTCAGGGTTCTCCAGAGAGACAGAGCCAGTAGGATCTGTTATAAATATATGACAGGGGATTTACTAGGGGAATTAGCTCACGCGATTGTGAAGAAAAGTCCCACAACAGGCCGTCTGCAAACTGGATATCGGTAGCGTGGTTCAGTCCAAGTCCGAAGGCATCAAAACCTGGCAAGCCAATGGTATCCTTGATGTAAGTCCTGGAACCCGAAAGCTGAAGAGTCTCAAGCTATGATGTCCGTGGACAGGAGAGAAGAGTGTATCCCAGCTCCAGCGGGTAGAGAGAATCCTTGATGTAAGTCCTGGAACCCGAAAGCTGAAGAGTGTCAAGCTATGATGTCCGTGGACAGGAGAGAAGAGTGTATCCCAGCTCCAGCGGGTAGAGAGAGAGATTTATCTTTTTTCTCTGCTTTTGTTTTCTCTGGGCCCCTAGTGGATTAGATGGTTCCTGCCCATATTGAGGGCAGATCTTTCCCACCCAGTGCACTCAGGCTCTCATCCTAATCTCTGCTGGAAATACCCTCACGGACACACCTGAAAAGATAGCTTTACCAGATTTCTCAGCATTCCTTCATCTAATCAAGTTGACACTTAGAATTAACCTTCACAATATGTTACAGTAAGGTGCTTATTCTTCTTTAAGATGTCTCTTATTTTTCTAAGAACTGCTTAGGGTTTCTGTCCCTCAAAGGCATAAAAAGTTTTAAACAGCTTTAAAGAACAATACAACTAAGATTTCTGTCTGGTTACAACAAGGGCTACTGTGAGGCTAAGGCTGATGTCGCGAATCCTGCTCACAGTGCCTATTGTCTGGCTCTTAATCCCGTTCATGATGCCAATTATAGAGCTACATGACCACGCTAGTCGTTGTGCTCTTTTACCTGATGATAATCTTGCACCAACTGGGCCGGATGGTTGAGCTAGGGCTGAGTCTGGAGCTCCCAGATCCCTCAAGCCCATTCACAGACTGGGTCACAAACCCTTCACATGCCAGGCTGGGTCACCAGACCCCTTTACACAGGTCTATGAGCCAGGTACCCGGCCACACGGTCCTTGGCAACTGCAGGTCAGGAAAAACATGGCCACGCAGAGAGGGCGCCAGAGGTAGTAAACACCAGCCAAAGTGGCGCTGCCTTTCAGGCACAAGTACTGCACTCACACACACAATATTTACTGAACTGCCCTGAATCAGCTCCGAGGTTAGGGGAGCCTGACCAAATTGTTCCATTTTCTCAACAATTTCCATGTGCTTTTATACCACACAAATTGCATCCCTCTAAGCAGCTTTCAGCCAAAAGGAATGCATTCCATTCTTTACTGATAAATTTCTACTCCAATGCCTTCAGTGAACATTAGGGATGCTCTTTCTAAATTGGAATCAGGACTCAGCTATCAGAATCCCCAAACCCTTGAAAAATGACAAAAACTCTGGGTCGGTGGCAGGACCCAACCCTTTCTCTGACTAGCTAATTACTCTGGCTTCTAAATTCTTGAGAATTCCAAGCTTTTTCATTCTGCTTTTTAAACTTTTCTCCTCAAACATTATCCACCAGAAATATGCCATGCTTTTAGATATTCGTTCATGTCTTCACTTTCTAGGAGTTATTAGTATTGTTTCTAATAATCACACAAAGTCCATTTCAGTTTGTACATTTACATCTTTAGTTTAAAGGAGTCACTGAACACAGCAAGACCAGGATTAAAACATAGCTAAACAATTTTGTTACCTTCCATTTCTGTTGATAGTCTGCAGAAGTATTTGTATGGCTTTGATGAAAATAAAGTCTTCAAAAGCAGGACAAAAGTGTGTTCAGAATAACATAATAAAAAATCTCTGTGCAATGCTTCTATTTTTCCAAATATCATTAAGCATAAATAGCCAAGCTCAAGGAAACTATGATGTTAGTATATTGTGACTTCTCTAGTTTCTCCTTTTTATAATTTCTCCCCGACCTATACTTGAAATAATGTCCCTTGCTTGTCTCCTAAAATCAAAATAGGAACTCAGTAATGATTTTTGAACTAAATTGAACAGAAAAGTGAATACAATTTTTCTCCTTTTTGCCTAATATATGTTCATTTTTGTCCCTATCCAGCCCAAAATTTCACAATTTCCACACTTCCCATGACCGTTCATGATTATGACTATCTTTCCCTTGTCTTGCAGGACTGCTCTGCCCCATTCTCTCTGCTTCTCCCCCAATCCCCATACATCACACAAATCTTTTCGAAAATCCTTTCTTGATGTTCACGACACCACACTCTCTTGATTCTGCCTATACTTTTGTGTCAGTCAGGACCTTGGGAGAAACACATGGCACACTCCAATGGGATAATTGAGAATGACTTAATAGGGCTGCTAAAAAGGGTAGGCAAAACAGCAGGGAATAGTAAGGAACCCTCTCATTCCACATTCCCCTCATCAGTAGCTGGCATCATCTGAGGGCAGTAAAGAGAAAGACAACCAATCCATTGTAACAAGTCAGGCAGGATGCCTCCGAAATAAATTTCCTGACCTCATTTTCCCTTCGTCTGAGCTCTACTGGCTGAAGCCGAAGAGAAGCCAGAGGACAAACAAGGACTGCTGATTAGGGTAGCCAAATAGCTTATAGTCCAAACAAGAACATTTTTGAGAATGAATGACTGTGCTATTAATAACTAAACTGGGACATTGTGATAAACTGGTCACCAGATCTCTATCCTGAGGCATAGAGCGGCATAGAGTTGGGTGGAAAGCTGTTAGGGAGGATCAAATAGAAAACATTCAGTTCACCCTCTCAGTTCATCTCCCTTCCCCCCAAGAGTTTCTTTTAATATATGTATTCCTGGAACTTTGATATTCCCAGAGATCTATCACTGGCCAACAGGTCACCACATTCTACATGTCACCTAGGATGACTTAGCTATTTCATAGATGTTGCGATATTTTGCAATGATCTTCATATCCACTTGATTAAATACATGCCATAATAATCACAGTTAGCTTTACAAATACTTCATCCCTTCCCTGTGAATCTTATCCTTCTTTTATAAAGTGTAATTCTGTTGCTGATATCACTTTTCACCCAAGTCCCAAGAGCAGGTGTCTATAACTTTTCTCTTTAATATCTGATAACAAATCAATCATTGTGTTCCTTTATCCAAGCAGCCAATCAACCATGGTTTACTACTTAAATATTTCTAAAATGTGTTTTCTCCTTTCTACTTTTGCTACCAAGGCTGTGGTTCATACGTCATTGCTTCCAGAGGCTTATATGGTCAGTTGTATTATATGCATAGAGGTCAAAGATCATGAGGATTGGCAGAGTTTTGGGATTTGGTACCATGGAGGCTTCTGGGGATGTATAAGAGACTAGTTTTAGCAAAGGAAAATCCAGTTCCTGGAGCTTTATTAACAAACGGGTGGTGAAGACTTGAAGAGAAATGATATGGCTCTAAGGTGATAGAAAGAGGGGAGAGCTCAACTTGGTGGAGCAAAACATTAGAGAAAAGTTTTATCTTTCTATTTGTTGTTTTCATTTTATTTTTGTGTTAAGATAGAGGAAACTCATAGACACTTTTGTGGGGGGGGGGTTATAATAAGTAGTCATAGTGGGAGAGCATTGTTAAAAAAAAGAAACAACAAATGCAACCAGTAATACTCATAAAGCAGTATTCTGGAGGAGGACGTTAAGAAGTTGATCTGGGAAAATTAAAGTTTAGTCCACATTTTTTTCTGAGATAAAAATACAAAGGAAACATGCAAAAAAAATTAAGATCAAAAGAAAAGAAATAAAATGCATTAATGATCATTTGCACATTTACATGTTATTTCATGATGTAAATGAAACATAATTTACTTAGCAATTCCTTGATATTTTATGTTTGGATATACACTGACTGCATTTGTATTTTTTGTTTTTCCTTTTTTTTTTGGCCATTATTTAAAATGTGTCAATAAATATCTCTACACATAAAGCCTCACCAAAAGAAAATTTAGTTCCAAGGAATAGAGTTGTAGAATATCATCTACAGGTAAAAAAGTGTATATGCAGTTTGAAGTTCACTATGTGTTTCTAAATGCTTTCCAAAAGTTTGAAGCCATTCATAGTTTCACCAGTAGTCATATGGAGTGTATGTGCTACAGTTGTGACATCCAGTTTTACTTAATCATATCTGCCTGAACAATTTATAAAATTAACTACCTTTTCCTTTGAATTAAAATATTGCCATTTTATATGTTAAATTTGCGTATATACTTAGATCTATTTCTGAAATATCTGAGTTATGTACCGATTTATCCAACTAATCCTTTTAATCCAACAGTGATTTTATTATGATAGTAGTAGAATATAATACAAGTGGAATAATTATTGAGGTAATTCCATTGTATTACTTTACTTTTCTATTATTTCTTCACTATTCTAAATTTGCTTTAAAATCATTATGTACACATTCTCCCCATAAAAAGTATGTTAATTAGAATTTTTAAGGTCATACATTGATTTTGAAAGACTAGGGATTTTTAAAGATTGCACCTGCCTTCCCAATATCATAGTATGCCTTTCTAATGTTCATACCTTCTATTATGTTCTTTAGTGAGATTTTACAGCTTCTGTATTTTGAATGTTTGTCTTTTTATTTTATTTATTCCTGAGAGCATTATAATTTTATCTTGTTAAAAGCATATTTCCTTATTCTCATTCTAGATCCTTGATAATACAGAAATAAATATTAGTGTCTGTATATTTATCTTATATTATGCCACATTTTTATATATGCTTGTTAATGCTAATAATTAAAAACTGTCATGTTAGGGCCGGCCCGGTGGCGCACTGCTACAGTGCGCCGCTTGGGAGCGCGGCAGCGCTCCCACCGAGGGTTCGGATCCCACATACAGACCGGTTCCCGCTCACTGG
>NW_007727668.1:150289-155270 GCF_000696425.1 Galeopterus variegatus
GGCAATGGATCGCAACCCTCAGTGTCGCCCCCGTACCGGACCGGGATCGGCAACGGGATCACAACCCTCAGTGTTGCTCCCACACCTCGCTCAGCCAGTGAGCGGGAACCGGTCTGTATGTGGGATCCGAACCCTCGGCGGGAGCGCCACCGCGCTCTCAAGCGGTGCACTGTAGCAGTGCGCCACCAGTCTGGCCCAGAATGCCAATTTTTAAAGAAATTTTACAGTTATATTTTGTTTGGTATTTTCAAAAATAAAAATATTTGGCAAGTGCAACTATGCTCATTTTTCAAATAACAGAACAAAGTTTAAAGGACTTTAAAATATTCCCTCAGGGTCATTAAGTTAATTAAAGTTAGAATTCGGTTTTTAGTACATCTCTGAGTATAAATCCAGTAAACTTCCTATGGAATTCTATATTTCCAAGTTTATCTTTATGATTGCTTATTATATCTCCTCTCAATGTAACATTTCCTGGAAGCAGAAAATATATTTCATATTTTCATTCATATTCAATAAAGTCATGATTTATGTCAGAAACAAAATAATTCATAGAAATTGAAAAAAGCTTACAAGGATTTTTTAACACAATGATCTTTTATTTACATAAATGATTTTGGATAGGGTACTACCTATAGATGTTCATTTTAATAATTTTTCTCTTTAGGGTAAGACCATATTTTAAAAGGGGGAATAAAGCTGCTGTTGCTAGAAAAATAAGCATAGTGTATCTTGGTCTAAACGATGCCATATATCAGAAAATTGTTTTACTGTCAACTAACGAAAATAACTATAAAAAACTTGGAAAAATCTTTTTCATTTTAAAATAGCCCCAGGTGTTTCCTAACTCAGTGAAAACATCTTAAGAACAAACTTATCATAAATAAGCACTAAGATGTGTTTGTTTTTATTCATTCTTCTATTTGAAAGCTCAGTGTATATATTATTTTCTCTGGAGTTTTATTTGAAGAAATATAAAATAGTGATGATATTGAAAAGCACTAGACTGAGCACTTATGGACTTTCAAAAGGAAGGGTAGCTTCATAAAATGTATGTGGGCTTGGAGTCTGATGAGTTTAGTTTTTAAGCATGGACCTGCCAGTTACAAGCTTGGCCATTCTAGATATATTACTTAACATTTCTAGACCATTGTGCCTTAGGAAAAAAATCGGCTGCATATCACAGATATACCAGCAAAGCAAACAAATAAAAATGCCTTAAACAAAAGACAGGTTTATTTTTCTAAGGATGTGCAGAGGAGTGCTTTCCAGAGCTCTACCTCCAGACACTGTCTGGGTGTCAATCAAGAAGAAAGGGTGGCAAAAGGATAAGGCCAAAACAGCAGTAAGAGGAGAACCCCAGACATATCCACCTGTATCTGACAGACAGGAGCCTGATCACGGGGCCACCACACACTGCAAGGGAAGTTGAGATTTCACGTCTTCGGGTCACACTTTACTGCCTCATCCAAATGAAGTTGTGATTCTCTGGAGGAGGAGGAGCATGGCTATTGCATGAATACCATTGAGAGTCTGCCTTAAATTAGAACAAAAATTCCTGGCTCATAAAAACAAAATAAGTATTATTTAGACAGAAACTTTTAATTCTCTACATATATGATTTTTCAATGCTGACCAAAAGTTTTGACCCTGTAAGTATTTACTAATTATAGGATGTATATCAAATATTAACAAAGGGGAAAAAAGCAAGATTTTAATAAAATTCTACAAAACTTGTATCATTGGGCCAGCCCGGTGGCGCACTGCTACAGTGCGCCGCTTGGGAGTGTGGTGGCGCTCCCGCCGAGGGTTCGGATCCCACATACAGACCGGTTCCCGCTCACTGGCTGAGCGAGGTGTGGGAGCAATACTGAGGGTTGCGATCCCGTTGCCGGTCCCTGCCCGGTATGGGCGCGACACTGAGGTTTACGATCCATTGCCGGACACAAAAAAAGACAAAAAGGAAAAAAAAAAACAAAAACTTGTATCATTAATTGAATTGGTTTGGGGTTTTAGGATTTATTTATTTATTTATTCATCTAACAGTTATGTTTTGAGTGTCTATATGAGAATATGCTGGGCCCATTCAACAAAACAGAAAACAGTGCCTGCTCTTGTGGATTTTACAGTCTAAAGAGTTATTCTCAATAAACATTGGAGTGCAGGTATCCCTTCAACCTGATTATGTCCATTTCTTTGGGTATATACCCAGTAATGGAATTGCTGGATCATATGGCAGTTCTATCTATAGTCGCTTGAGAAACTTCCATACTGTTTTCCATAATGGCTGCACAAATTTGCAGTCCTACCAACAGTGTAGGAGGGTTCCCTTTTTTTTTTTTTTTTCCTTTTTGTCTTTTTTCGTGTCCGGCAACGGATCGCAACCCTCAGTGTCGCGCCTGTACCGGACCAGGACCGGTAACGGAATCGCAACCCTCGGCGCTGCGCCCGTACCTCGCTCAGCCAGTGAGCGGGAATCGGTCTGTATGTGGGATCCGAACCCTCGGCGGGAGCGCTTCCACACTCCCAAAAGGTGCACTGTAGCAGTGTGCCACCGGGCCGGCCCAGGAGGGTTCCCTTTTATCCACATCCTTTCCAGCATTTGTTATTTTGTCTTTTGATAATAGCCAGTGTAACTGGCATGAGATAATATCTCAATGTGGTTTTAATTTGCATTTTCCTGATGCTCAGTGATGTTGGGAATTTATTTCATGTGTCTTTTGACCATGCATGTATATTCCTTTGAGAAATGCCTATTTAGCTCCTTTGCTCATTTTTTAACCAGGTTACTTGTTTTTTACTGTTAAGTTGTTTGAGTTCCTTGTATATTTTGGATATTAATCCCTTGTTGGATATACAGTTTGAAAATATATTCTCCCATCTATAGGTTGTCTTTTTTGCTCTGTTAATTGTTTCTTTTGCTGTGCAAAAAAAAAAAAAATCCCATTTGTTTTTCTTTTGTTGCCTGTGTTTTGGAGGTCTTATTCATAAAGTCTTTGCCTATTCCTACTTCCTGAAGTGTTCCCCTGTTTTCTTTTATTAGTTTTATACTTTCATGTCTTATACTTAAGTCTTTAATCCATTTTGAGTTAATTTTGGTATATGGTGAGAGGTATGGGTCTAGTTTCATTCTCCCACAGGTTCTCGGTATGGAATCATGTCTTCGAGTCCCACTGTTGGATCTTCCTGCATGTCTTCCATCCTCCTGTCTTCCTTTGCAGTTTTTCCTGCTTTCAGATAGAGAGTGCCTTTGCTCCTGTTATCAGTCCTTATGGCTCGCCTTCACCCTGCTGCTTCAGTGGCAGTAGAAATAGAGTCAGAGCCATGACCAGACTTGTCATATCCCCAGTATAAAAAAAAAGGAAGAACTGTTTCTTAGAGCACAGAACTAGTTATTCTGATGGACAAATAATGAGGAAAGCACTATGAGCTTTTGGGGGAGAATTGTGCCCCAAAATGAACAGGATGGGCAGATTTGGGTATTCAGGATTAGCATCTTATTTGATCTCTCGTTCCTCCTGCAGCTCTGATGTTGGCTACACAAACTGACCCTCTTGGGGATGAGGACAAAAGATGTCATTGGCATGGTCAATGCTGAGTAGAAATGCAAATCTTTGCTATGAACATTATAAAAACCACCTTCCTATGTTTGTAAAATATTTAAGAAAAAAAATTGGCAAACGATTCACACTTAATATTTTGAATGCTGTTTATTTTTCATTGTAGGAAAAATATTGTTGAGAGTTCCTATTTTCTATAAAGCCTTTCAGATGCCAATTTAGTTTATGAAAAAAAAAAAAAGAAAGGTTGGAAAAAATAAGGTACCACCATGTAAGACATTCTTAAAAACAAAATCTGAATTGAATGATGAAATGCTGAATATGTGTTTGCTTATAGTTTACTCTTTTTTTAAAAAAGGAAAAATTTAAAACTGTTTTACAATTAATTAAATAAATAAATGTGTAACTTGTTGTAAGTAGAAGTAGAAATTAAGACCTTTTATGGCAAAGAGAGGAATTTCTTTTCCTGATGTAAAATGAAAATGATGCAAACAGATAATAACAAGTTTTTTTTTAAAAAAAGATTTATTCTCATACCATTCATTTAATAATCAATTGTCCTCAAAATAATATATAATTCAACATAAATTTCTAATTGTACCTGGCTCTGTTTCTGGATACTATCAAGTCCCATTAATCTTAGACATATTTTACTAAAATCTGATAGATGAAAAGTGATTATATCATCTGCATGATTTTCCTGTCAATGCTATAACAAATTACCAAAAACTTGGTTTGAAAGAAAAGAAATGTATTCTTTAAAGATCTGGAGGACAGAAGTCTGAAATCAGCATCCCTGGGTCAAAATCAAGCTTTCAGCAGATATGCATTCCTTCCTGAAACTTTCAGGAGAATCTGTTCCTTTCCTTTTCCGGCTTCTGGTGGCTGCCAGCATTCCTTGGATTGTGCTCACATCACTCCAATCTCTGCCTCTACAGAGATTGCCTCTTCTCCTTGTGGGTGTAGTAAAAGCTCCCTTTGCCTTCCTGGTAAGTATACATGTAAGTGTATTTTGGCCCACCTGAATAATCCAGAATATAGAATAATCCCCTCCCCTCATCTCGCTCTTTCTCTCTCTCTCTCTTTTTTTTTTTTTTTTTTTTTTTTTTTACAATATAAAGTAACATTTGCAAGTTCCAAGAATAAAGATATGAATATCTTTGGGGACCATTATTCATCCTACTTTAATCATCATTTTAATTTGAATTGACCTGTTAATATTGCGTATCTTTTTTTTTTCATTTTCTAGATTTTTCTCACTCTTTGTAAGTTACGTTGTGTATCAATGATGTGTGTTCAGTTTTCCTTGGCTGTGCTTATCATTTTTCTTCTTATATTAGGGATCTCAATACTTACATGTTGCAAATACCTTTTTTTCCTGCCATTTGTTTTTTTTCATTCTCTTTATGGAAGTTATTTTA
>NW_007727668.1:155744-170293 GCF_000696425.1 Galeopterus variegatus
TATATTAGGGATCTCAATACTTACATGTTGCAAATACCTTTTTTTCCTGCCATTTGTTTTTTCATTCTCTTTATGGAAGTTATTTTTCTAAGCACAGGTTTCACAGACTGAATAACTTAGTTCAAAGTTTTCTTTCCCTGTTACTAGTCCTGGGACCTTAGGAAAGTTACATTTTATGTTTTTCAGTGACTTCATTTGTGATTAAGGTATTTTATCTTCTTATATTTTCCCAATAAAATAGATGAATTTAAGACAAGAGTTAAATATATAAAATAATGTAAATAAGTGTACTAATCTTGACAAATAAATAGGAGGCCATACATTGAATTTTCTTTAGATTCACAAATAAATTTTCATGTTTTAAATAGCTACTAAGGAAAATTAGTACAATACAAAGTTAATGCATATTACTTGGAAAGTACTCACTTTGTCAGATTAAAGTAGAAAGTAGAAAGAAAAAGGCAGGGCCGGCCTGGTGGCGCACTGCTACAGTGCGCTGCTTGGGAGCGCGGCGGCGCTCCCGCCAAGGGTTTGGATCCCACATACAGACCGGTTCCCACTCACTGGCTGAGCGAGGTGCGGGCGCAACACCCTCGCGGACGCAACACCGAGGATTACGATCCCGTTGCCGGTCCCGGTCCGGTACGGGCGTGACACTGAGGGTTGCGATCCGTTGCCGGACACGAAAAAAGACAAAAAAAAAAAGAAAGAAAGAAAAAGGCAAACTATAAACTGCCTTCTAAACATTATATAAATAGTCAAGATAATTTATGAGATGACAATAATATACTGATAATTTTTATAAGTATCATACAGGATCACATTTTTTATTAAGTCATGATTATCATATCCATCTCTATATTCCCTAATTTTTCCTTCATATATGTATTAAATTGTCTATTTAATAAGAACAAGTTTAGTATTTTCATATGACTTACTAACTTTTGTGTTTTTATTTGCAACAATATAAATATGGTCAAAACAGCTCAATTTATAAGTTGTTTAGTTTACTTGTAATATTTTCATAAGTAGTATATGAAAATAACATCACACAAAAAAGGACATGGCAAACAATTATGTATATAATATATAGATTTAAATTACTATTTCATATTATTATAAGAAACAAAAACTAAATATTTATAAAACATGATCAAACAAATTGAATAGAAGAAAAGCAGTAACTCTAATATAGTAAGACAAATATATAATACATGAATTCATACTAATTAATTATAATAAACTTAAAATAGCTGCATATATCACTGCATTCATTAGCTAGTTTTAATCTTCAAATATTTTTTCACCTGATAAAGAAAAGAATGAAAATGCAAATCAGTTGACGGTCAACTAGGAGTGTCAAAAAAAAAAAAAGGTTTATGTTCCTGTGATAATAATGAAAACTTTGATAAGTCAAACATCATTCATCTAAAATAGGGCTTTTGAACTTGAGCACTGTGGGCATTTTGGGTTAGACAATTCTTTGTTGTGAGGGCTCCTCTGTGAATTTTAGGATGCATACCAGCATCTGTGACCTCTACCGCTAGAGGCCAGTAGCACCCTCTGTTCCTTATAACTTAATCTGCCCCTGGACATTGCCAAATGTCTCCTGGAAGATCGTCCTGGAGGAAAATCACCTGCTTTGAGAACAACTGATATAGAACGTGAAGTTTTGTCATACAGAACAGGGACCTTAGAATGAAAAACATGACATAATTCTGCTAAATCAGAGGTTACATAATTTATGTTAGAATTTTCAGGTTACTGAAAGTGAAAGCCAATATGTCTTATTTCCTGGCAGTGCTTTAAAAAAATATTGTAAAGGTTTAAAGGAATTATTGATTTTAAATCTTGATCTCCTTAGTTTACATCTTTGAGGGCTGTGGCTAGTTTTGAAATAACATACTTAGTAAAAAATAATCTTCTAAAAAGGCAAGATTGTGTTTCAGGGGAAAAATTAGGGATTAGCAGTGTTAATTTATTCCAGTATTGTAAATTGAAATAACTACTGAAGGAAATAATAAATTAGTTACAGTTTCACAAAACATAAACCAAGAAACCTAGGTAAAAGTGGTACCTATTTTAATAAAACTCTCTGGTTGTATTTAATGGATTTATTTTCTATTGGAATGTGTAATTTTTCTCAACTGCATGTTTTCTGTCCAGAACCCTCCAAAGAGCCATATCCCCACCATTTTCTGATCCCTGACATTCTTCCCCATGGGACAAAATATGACTTCCCAGATTGGTAGGGAGGAATTGAGTCTGGGCAGATCATCCCCTTCACTCTTCTGGTGATCTTCCTATCAACAAGTGTGGGCTTTCTTCCCCATGCTGTAAAGTCTACAGAGTCATTGGGGTAGAGCTGTGATTACACAGCTGCACTGGTGACCAGCTGAACATTTACCTTGTTCAGAAGTGACATACTTGTAAGCAGTCATTTCTATCCAGATAAAGGCCAAAATGTTGATTTTCATGTGGCTGGTACCTCATCTCTCAACTGGTATTGACCATGGGTAACAGAAAACGGAATGCTGTTTATTGAATTTTAGGATTTTCATCCTAATAGGAGCTACTGAATGAGAAACAATCAGTGTATTTCTCTTAATATAAGGGTAGAAAACAGGATTGCTTATTGGAGATCAATTAAAATAACATTTTTATATCAAGGTGCCTTTGAAGGAGTTAAAACAAATGTTTTTCAAGTAGGAATGTAGTGATCTATGCCATATTATAGTGAATTATTTCTTTAAATCAGGGCATTTGCACATCAGCAATCATAAACCACATTGGCTTTTTTTTATTATAAATCTTTGATAGAAATAAATCACTGTTAGTTGAAAGAAAAAAATAGAAAATACATATTTATAATTTCATTTTCTTGGAAAATCTATTTAAATACAAGTTTTTATCTCAGTATTACAAAGTCATTTGATACAGTTCGCATTTAACTTTATTGTTTCTCAGTATGTCTAATAATAATAATTAGCAGGGTCATTTTTGTCGGTGGATTAATAACAACAGTAATATTGATAATAATAAGAGCAGCTATAGAGCCCTTGCAATGTGCCTGTCACAGTTCCTTTTACTGGGCTGCTATTTGCATATTTAATATTCACACCAGCCTTATAAAGTAGATACTATTGTGATACCCACAAGAAACCAGAGGCACTGAGAATACCTTGCTAATCCAAACCCAGAATTATAAGAAAATGTTTTTCAAGTAACAAATTGAAGTATATGTTGTCAAACAGGATGGCAATATGCTTAACTCTCTTGGCCCACACAGGTAAAATATGTGCATTTCTTTATTGCACTTAAGGAAAGATGTTAACTACCCAGAGCAGGAGCCACTAGTCCTCCCATCAGAGGAGCAATCTACCTGATACATGCAGGGCATCTTGCCAGGTACAGATCTGAGTGCTTCATACACTTAATTAGCTCAAAGTGACTTCTCTCACTTATGCATTAAGTTAAAGAGTTATAGAAGTTTGGTCTTTGCCTTTGGCTACACCTGGCTCAAATTTACCACTTTACACCCACACGATTATACCTTATGCTAATTTAAAGAAAACCACTGGCATAAAGATTTTAGTCTTGTAATTATGAGTTCTATTCTTGCACATATTTGCAAGCAGTAACTAACTTAGATTTTTAAGTCTGTTTATATTGATAAGTATGCATATTTACTGAAAACTAAGAATTTTTTGCAATTAAAGGAAACTGCAATTTTATGTAGAACATCCATGCTAGCTCTCTTTCTCTGCCTTATGTGAATATTACCAATATAATTCAACTTTTACTGTTATTCCTGAATAAAAGTTATGAAATTGCCCATTTTAATACCAACTAGTATAGCATTAGGCTAAAAATAGAGAATTGGATTAAGAATGTGATCTAAAAATTGTATATTACAGTATTTATTCATATGCACTATCAAAACAATTTAAATTTGTTTCTATACTATATCAATGTTGAGATAAAAGAACATAGTCTTTGAAGTTATTTCTAATAAAGATCAATTTATCTAATTTTTCGCTATCTCAAATTTGGAAACATTAAGAAACAGATAACATTCCCAATAAAAAACAAAGTGTGTCTGAGTAACTATTAAAATGGAAAAAAGAAGCATTCATATTAAATGTAAAATAAGTTTAAGTCAAGTTCTTAACTACATTATCATAAACTGTCAGAAGAATCATTTATTTATCAGAATATATTTATTAGTAGCCAACTTTCCTCCTACATATATTAAAATTTTACTTAAGAGAGATTTGGCGTTGATAATAGAACTTATAAACAATTTTGTATTCATGGTGTCAGAAATGTGCAGTTGCCATGTAATATAATATATGCAGGTGTCAGGCATTGTTCAGTGCACCTTACATAGTGTGTGTGTGTGTGTGTGTGCGTGCGCACGTGCATGTGTGTGTGTGTGTGTGTGTGTGTGTGTGATTGAAAGCAATAATGTAAGAGAGGTATCATTCTATTGTTCCCTGGAAACCAAGCAAATTAAATAATCCCCTGAGGTAAAATGACTAAATGACTGAAAAATGACTGATATCTAAAGTCTAACCTGTCACGCTGCACAGAGTATCTATCTTTAAAGCCACTCATTGAACTTCATGGACATCTGACAAGTAAGTTATATAATTGTGAATCTGTGAATGAAAGCGAATTCAGAATGGCCTTCTCAACTTTGATTTTGAAAGGACACTTCTTAGATGCGTATAGTTTATATTGAGTCTCTCCTTCATTTTCTGCTCTTTTCCAGTTTGTCACTTTCCTTTTGAATTCACAAATTCTTATGCAGTAACCAGAGCTACATAACGAATAAGGGATGTTCAGCCATGTACAGAGTTCTTCTGACGTTCTGAAAACTCAGGAGTGAATATCTAGAAATATTGGTGTTACACACACAGTTTGAGTAAAACATATTATGTATTTTGTTGAATGATTTTAGAAGTATTAAATAATTCAGAAAGATTTGAACTCTTTTTCAAGACCTAGCCCTGCCTTGAGATTTTGTTTACACAGAGACTCATTAGGTCTTTCATGCCAGTTTAGAATGGATTGATCCCTACAGAGCTGCAAAGAAAAGACCCAGTGTTCAGGAGAAAAATGATGGGACCCCAGCTGGGTGTCCTACAATTCACTTTCACACTGGCATTAACTACCTAGAGTTAACATCAAACTCGACAGGTTTAAGGGCTCAATCACACAAGACTGCGCTCACTTTAAAGTTTAGTTCCAAATATTGGGTCTTTAGATTACCCACACTTCTGTGTGACTTGGCTACAGATCAGAGGTGCCCACCCCCCTCCACGCTTGTGTTTGATAATTTGCTACAATGACTCAAAACTCAGGAAAGAACTTTCTTTAGTATTATTGGTTTATTTTAAGGAATACAACTCAGGAACAGCGAAATAAAAGACATGCATAGGGCAAGGTCTTGGGTTCAAGGGGAGGTGGGGAGCTTCCATGTCCTCTTTGGGCACAGAACCCTCCTAGCACCTCCATGTGATCACCCACCCAGAAGCTCTCCAATCTGCATTACTTAGGGGTTTTTTATGAGATTTCACTATGTAGATTTGATTGATTAAATCATTGGCCACTGGAGCTTGAACTCAATCTCCACCCTCTCTCCTTCCCCAGAGGTTGACAGGGGCACAGCTGAGAGTTTCAAGCTTCTAAGGAAGTCTTGGTCTTTCTGGTATCCAGCCCCCATCCCAAAGCTATCCAGGGGCACACCAAGAGTCACCTCATTAGAACAAAAGAGGCTCCTAGCACCTTTACAACTCAGGAAATTCCAACAGTTTTAGGAGGGCTGTACCAGGAACCGGGACAATGACCAAATATGATAGATACCACAATTATAAAAATTAATTTAACCTGTTTTTCTAAAATTTTTAATGTGCCTACTGGACAACTTAATTGCATAAAATTCCATATGTTTATCATGTTATATTTCTATTGGATAGCATTACTCTAGATATTTCAAAGATTTTTTTTTATGGACACAATCTCCTGTGAAATTCTACAGTTGCATTTCTTGCAAGAGATTGTTGTATACAGGTTATCTTAGAATAGAGAAAAAAATGTTTATTTCACTTAAAATCTGAAAAAAAAAATGAAGCTTCTTTAAAAATACCTTGAAAAAAATTTATTTCCACTTCAAAAAACAATTTTATGAATATTGTAATGGTCATATTAATTGCCTAAAACGTAAATAAAACACATTCATAGGCAAAAAGTTAAAATACACAGATGTTCAACAGCCTATGTGAGTTCTGAAACCTCCTGATGAGCTAAAAAAATACATAAATTCGTGCTGTTAATTACTTTCCAAAGGGCAATGTCAAAATGATAGATGGATAATTCTGATTATTGAATGTTCTCTGTCAAGCATAGAAGAATGAATTAGATCAATACAACCAGAGTGATTTTTTTTATGTACCTAATGTTTTCATCAATATTTTTCTCTAGGCTTTTCCTTCTCTCTTAGTTTCCTTCTTATAATAATCACTGAAATAAATAAGTCTCCATATCTGCTGACTATTAAGCTAAATTTTGGAATAATCTTCATCAAAAGTGAATAAAAAAGTAATAATATTATTAATTAGCTTCATATTTATTCTGCAGTCATTATCCACAGCCTTCTGTTTCTTTCCACTTAATTCATCTTTGTCTTTTAAACATAGGAAATCACAAATAAAATATTAAATGTATCAAGTTTGTCTTAACCATTGCTTTTTATATATTTATCAGTAAAGACTTTTAATCAATATTTCCTAAACATTGCTTATCTAATTATGAAAGACAAATTATCTTTCACTTTTGAACTAAATTATTATACCAATTAATTAATTTTTAACAAATAAATAAAGAGTTATCAGGTCCCAATCTGGCTGGGAGAGGATGGGGTGTCCTAAGTGACTCCAGAGGAAACAAGAGTTAAGTGCTCTTACTCATGGCTGTGGCATAAACCCAGGTCTCTTAAACTAAGAAATACAGTCCGGAAGTTAAACCCACCATGCACCATATTAAAGAGGCAGTCACATAGCACAGAAGTTATAATAACAAATATGAATGATCTATCTAGATGGAAAATCAATTCCAAATAATTAACCCATCATAAAATCAGCAAGAGAGAAGATTGGCAGCATGCCATGAGTTTCTTTGAACTGGTAATCAGGTTACAGAATTATCTTTGTATTATGAGGCTTTATTTGGGAAAGTTGAAAATGTGAAAAATAGTGCACTAGCTGGCTGAAGAGACTGAATAGAATAGATGGGCTTTTACTAATAGTATGCCAGACACGAAGATGAAGAAAGCAAGGGAAGAAGAGATGCAGAGAGCAATAGGACTGGATGGAGAGAGCAATGAACTGAATGTTTATGTTCCTCCCAAATTCATATGTTGAAATCTTCACCCTCAATGTGACGATTTTAGGAGGTGGGAACTTTGGCAGGTAATTAGGTCATGAGGGCAGAGCATTCAGAAATGGGATTAGTGACCTTGAAATAGAGACCTCAGAGAGCTGCCTTGCCCTTTCCACTATGTGAGGGTGTGACACTGTGCAATAAGCGAGCAGTCTGCAACCCAGAAGATAGCCCTCGCCAGAGCTTGACCATGCTGGCACCCTATTCTGGGATTTCTAGCCGCCAAACTGTAAGAAATAAATTTCTATTGTATATAAGCCACCCAATCTGTGGTAATGTGTTATAGCAGCCTGAACAGACTAAGACGAGAGAAACCATACTAATGTTAACAATCTCATATTATATTAGTAAGTGCATGGCAGAAGAAAGAATAAACAATGAAAAAATTAAAGAAGATCAATTTCTCTCTATTATTACTGTAGTTTTTATTTATTTATTTATTTTTGTAGTTTTTATATAATTCTTCATTTTTAAATACCCATTTATTCATTCAAATCACATTTATTGACCATCTCTTGTTGACCCCCATCCCCTGCCCCCATTCTTACTGTTACGGGGAAAAAATAATTTTGAGATAATTCTTGCCCTCTAGGAACATATACTCTTATTGACTTACACTCAGAGAAATGAGTATATGTGCTCAGTTTATTGTTTATTTCCCTTGAGTAATTACTTATTTCCATTTCTATTTGTGGTTGATTTAATGTCATGAAGTATTTGCTTGTCTACAGCCATTTAAAAAAATACCCAAAGTTGCACCGAATGAGGCCATGTTTCATGGTGTTAATGTGACAGTTGTTATACTTCTGACTTGACTGATACTTGATTGTTCTCACCAACCCATTTGTTTAACGTTCACATTAACTATATTTAGGTTACTTCCCAGATATCATGAAAGTTTCTTGAGCTTGACAATGAGCTAAACGTGTGTGAAGATGCCTGATGCTTATTTTTCAAGTAAGGTCATTCTTTCCTTCCTTTCTTCCCTCCTTTCATCCTTCCTGCTATCCTTCCTTCCATCCTTCCTTCTTTCTTTTTCTTCTTTTTTATTTTTTAAAGGCTTATTCTATTCAGTTAAATCAGTGTAGATTTCTAATTGATAAAAGGAGTCACAGAAATAAATGGCTTAATTTGTTAAGCAGATTCAGTCCATTGATCAATAAGTATAGATTATTTAGATAATGATAAATATGTTTCCAATTTGGGGTGTTTTTTTTAATATAACGTGTTAGATTTAAAAGATCAGTATCATCACAGCGAAGTTTTATTTTATTTTTTTATTTTGAAATCAGATGACATGTTATCTTGAACTTTAGGTAAGAATAGTCTGCTAAAACACACTTTCTCTCTCAGATACACACAAACACACACACACACACACACATACACACACACACACACACACACCTCAGAAGGCTTTCAGGAAACTGCATTCTCTGAGTACTGAAAAACTAAATGATTTATGAACTCTCTTTCTGAGGAATGTATTTTTCCTCTGGGCACCTGCTGTGATGGAAAACATTTTCAGGATGATTTTTTAGGATTAAAGTCTAAGATTGCTGACAAAATGTGAGATATTAAAGTCATTTTTAGAACTACTAGGCTCAACTCTTTTATATGAAATTACAGTATGAATAAGTTTATTTGACTGTTTGAAAGAGTATTTCCTCTAAATATTATATGCTGCTTTAGAGAAATAGGAACATTCTTTTGCCCTATTTGATCTTTTGGAGAATATTCTCTACGGCCCAATTGATTTTCTCAAGATCCTTTCTTTTTTAGAAGAATATGTCAGCTCTCAAGTGTCCGGTAGTTCTTTTTATCTGATGTGGCCTCTTTAAAACCCGCAAGCATGTCTGGGTTATCAGATCTGCTTTAAAATGCTGCCATTCATCTGTTCAATTTAATGCTTGCTCAGAAGGGAGTTGCTGTATTGACTGAGGGCTGTGCCACACTGCAGCTTGGAAAATGAGAAAAGAAAGAAAGGCAGGCCCAAGCGAAGTATACTATTAACTCTGCTTAAGACTGTGATACATCAATAGAGCATTAGACCTAATCATGTTTTATGCAGTTAGTCGACCACAGAAAAGAGTAATCAAAGATATTTATTCAAAAGGATCAGTTAGTCTTTTAAGCATCTGCTATTCTTTTCTCCCTTGAAAATGATGTATAGTGATTAATTTTCATCTGAACAGGCATTTTCTCTCTCTCAAAAATTAAAACATGTCCTACTATGAAGAGTAGAAATCAGGAAGAAAGATAAAACTTTTGCTTCTTAAACAGAAAATAAATAGACAAAGGCCATTCTTACTGGCAGATAAGATTTTTGTTTTATATATATATTGATTGAAGAGGAATAAAAATGTGGTCCGTTATCAGTGTTCTATGGAATGGATCTACTTTGTATTCATTAACACAGTTGGGTCTCAGGTCAGTAAAGCTCGATTTTAATTTACAGTCATCTTAGTAAAGTACTACTGCTATTCTGTTTGTATTAGCAAGCCATTCAACTTTCTTAAAACGAGTGTTACCCTTTAAAAAGGAAGGGAGGGAGGGAGGGAGGGAGGGAGGAAGAAAGGAAGGAAGGAAGGAAGGAAGGAAGGAAGGAAGGAAGGAAGGAAGGAAGGAGAAAGAGAAAAGCCTGAAGAAGTGTGATTTGCACTGGAAATCAGTGTGGTTTATTTGAAGGATCATGGGATCTCTCTCCCAGGACTGAATGAAGCAATTGAAATCAGTGTTTTGGGTGAAGACAGTCTTTGATAAGTTATTTTCTTTTGTGCCACATTCTACTAAAATAGGAACTTGAAAGAATAGTACTTATATTAACAGATAGTTATGAAGAACAAAAGAGATTTTATGCATATACGTGAGAGTACTTCAAAAAGCTTGTAGAAATGTTTGTATTACCTTTTAATTCTATTTTTCCATGATATTTTTGAAGTACTCTCATATGTATATGATTTATAAACTGTAAATTGCTGAGCAGTAATTTTCAATTACCGCTTCCAGAAAATACAAGTATACCATGAGCTGAGGTGAGTTGTTACCTCACAAAAAATAGCTTAAGGATAATATTTTCCAAATTCTCAGAAATAATAAATGGCTGTGATATTTTCCATTTTAAGCTTTTAAGTCATTTTTTCTAACACAGTTAACAATTGCTACCTCCATGCAAATAATAAAAACTGATAAAAATCCTTTGAAACTGACAGTCTTAGAACACACTTTCAACTCCCTTTTCTGTTTCAAATGAATAGAAATTATAGGACACTGTTTAACACATAGATGCTTTCTTATCAGTATAGTGATGAAGCAGTATCCTTCCATCTGCTTCAGACACAGACAGACTGACACACTAAAAACATGTAACTAACAAAGGAAAGACCACAGTCTGAGAAATAATGAATTTAAAATCATAAAATTTAAGAAAAGTTGAGGTCTAAAGACTCATAAGGGAAATAGAAATGCATATACAAGTTTATGGTTAAAATCCAGAGTGTACAGATTAATACCTGGGGAAGAGCTTGTTCTGTAGGGCTGGGAGTGATAAAACTTAGCTTCCCAAACAGCAGGAAGTCACTAAGGACTAAGAAAAAGCTCTGTAGGTCAGTTTAGAGAAGCAGCAAGCAAATTTGTGATCGATCCTCCAAAGTATGGAAATCAGTAAAAGAGATGTCTGCAATTAAGAAATATCTCCATTCCTTGACCACGGTTGTGAGGCATGAACTGATAATATCCCAGTAATCAGGAACTGTAATGTATATAGAATTTATTTGTGATTATTCTGCAATTTAAGGGCTCAGATTTATTTTTTTCTACTTATTTAACCAATTATGCCACTGCAATTTACTAAGTGAACTGTCTATTCTAAACAGAAATACATAGTATTATATTACATTTTCAATATTTATTTACACTGAAATCTTTTCCTGTGTTCTCAACTCTCTTCCACTTATTCACCTAATTCTATTCTTCTATCACACTATGCTCATTACACTAACTTTATACTGCATTCCAATATTTGCAAGTGATTTCTCAGTTTGTTCTTTTGCAGAACTCTTTTGAATATTAAATATTTATTCTTTATATCTAATTTAAGTCATTTTATTCAACTAAAAACTCAGACTTTTACTGGAATTACATTTAAATTTTATTTTTCTCTGTATTTCCTATGATCTTCAGAAAAATGTACAACAATTAAGCTCATATCAGGCAAAATAATTCTTTCTTTAGGACTTTATGGAAATAGTTTTTGGTGTTTGCCCTTCAAAATTTGAACCTAGAAGAAAACAGGCATGACTTCAACAACAAGAAGTTTATCTTGAGCCTAATTTTAGTGACAGCATCCTTCTAAGTTACCTTGAGAAGTGCTCTGGAGAAACAATGAAAAAGCCAAAAATAAAGGAAAAGGGACAAATCAGAAGGGGAGGTGGTTACAAAACTCTTTGTCTAACATTATAACAGGTCATAGCATCTTTAAGTAGCCTAGTTGTAACAGTCTGTGAGACAATCATCAGCTAGA
This sequence comes from Galeopterus variegatus, assembly GCF_000696425.1. Classification (NCBI taxonomy): domain Eukaryota; kingdom Metazoa; phylum Chordata; class Mammalia; order Dermoptera; family Cynocephalidae; genus Galeopterus; species Galeopterus variegatus. The sequence goes on from NW_007727668.1 coordinate 167,710, forward strand.
AATTCTTCATTTTGACAGGAGATATACAGAATAACAGTCAATAGATGGTTGGCAGACAGATGGCTCACCGATGTTGGTCATGATTCTGCCAGGAGGTTGTGACCCTAGTGATTGACTAGAAAAGTTTAAAAGTTCAGGGTGTCTTTGGATGTGATTGATTGCAAGAGTTCAAAAGTTCGGAGTGCCCTGCCATGAGATGTGCTGAAGCTCAAGCTAAAATGGCATCCCAACTCTGATTAGGTGCACTAATCAGACTGACAGTGTTTTTCTTCATCAGAATAAATATTGCTATTGGTTTTAGCAAACTATGTATACTTATTTAAAGTTTTCCTCTATTTATGATTTTTATTAAAAGTGGCTAAATTTTATACTAATTGCTTAATATTAATAAATACGTTGGAAAAAATCTGTCTTGTGTGACTGGAAAAATCCCTCTTTGGTCAAGTGAATAACTTTGAGATATTGAAAGTTTGTTAGATTCTACTTATCAATATTTTATTTAGAATTTTTTAAATAAGTGCTTATAAATAATATTGGATAATGTGTGTCTTTTGATAGTCTTTCATGAATTGAATTATACTCCTAACCAATGGTAGTCACAGTGAAGTAGAACTTGAATCATTTGCTAATTATTTGGATGTGGGTGGCAGAGATTTTTGGTCATTGTGCTTGACAAGTTGGAGTAGCATTTACTGAGATGGCAAAAGAAAAACTGGGCAAAGAGCAGGTTTGAGGAGGGAAATAAAAGGCTTGGTTTACAAATTTTTGAGTTTGAAATGCCCATTTGGCATCGAATTAGTTGTCTCAGAGTTTTTCAATGGGGGTATAATAGGCATTTGGGATCAGACAGAGTTTCTTTATGTGGAAATGTGTTCTGCATTTGACAGTAGAATTTACAAGTCTGAATTTCAGGGGAAGGATCAGGAGTGGAGATAGAAAAGTAAAGTTACATTTCATAAATACACTAGAAGCCATGGAACTTGAGAGATCAATTAATTAGTTGTCTCAGAGTTTTTCAATGGGGGTATAATAGGCATTTGGGATCAGACAGAGTTTCTTTATGTGGAAATGTGTTCTGCACTTGACAGTAGAATTTACAAGTCTGAATTTCAGGGGAAGGATCAGGAGTGGAGGTAGAAAAGTAAAGTTACATTTCATAAATACACTAGAAGCCATGGAACTTGAGAGATCAATTAGAAAATGAGTGTGAATACAAGAGTTGTCTAAGAATTGAGCTCTGAAGTGCCTGAGCATTCTGAGTTAGGCAAGAATTGGACCAAAAGACACTGTAGGAGCAGTCTGTGAGTTGGGAAAACGAATGCAGGATTTTTAATAATGCTTACTCTAGTTAACAATGATGGAATTAAAATACAGAACTCTAAATTTTTGGCAGAGAATATCAGGATCTGTGATCTCAGATGTGCATATATTTGAAAGAAATTTCAATCAGTATCATTAGTGTACACATATATATTTTTATATTATATACTTATATATTTCAGCCATTTTCAGTGTGAGGACATAACTATAATTTCATAGTTTAGCTGATCAAATTTAACAATATTCACCCACATGCAAATGTCACACACTCATTTGACAATGAAGTAACTTCTTTTCACAGTGTTGCATTCCTTCATTTTAATCTTTGCATAGCCCTTAACACAACAGGTCAGTAGGTATCAACAGAACATTTTTTAAAATTTTGATCTGAACAATAATTCTTTGTATGGGACTGTGTGTTTTAAAGTCTTGGCCCCAACTCACTAAATGTCAGTAGCATCTTCCAAACACTGTGACAATCATAAATGTCTCCACAGATTGCCAAATGCCCCATGTGTTGCTGTACTGCTCTTCATTGAGAATCTCTGAAGGAGGCACTCATAATTTTAGTGCTAGTAAGATTTTTAGTAACTAATATGTTTATTAAATGTAATTAATAAAGCATATAAAATTAAATAAGAAATTGCACTCAACTTGTGCATTTGTAAATATATATCCAATTTAGAATGACACAATAAAATAATTTAAAATTATTTTAAATAGAGAGAGATTCATGTGATAATAAATTCACAATTAAAAGGTATTGCATCACTGAAAGAATGTGCAAGCAATTTGCGTAATTAAGAACTGGAAAGATCGATGATGACAAATGTCATTTTAATCATCTATTTATACATCAAGGGTTGATGTCCAATGGATATATTAATAACAATTGCCAAGCTTTTATATATTTAAAAATACATTTGGTAAAACAGTTGATGCACCCCAATTCCCCTTCTCATTCCAGATATCTCTGCAGAGTCTCTGGGATTACTTAGGCCCCTGCTCATTCCATCTACTGAAAAATTAATTTCTGGCCCATCAGGGCATCTCCAGGACTGTGTCACAATACTAAGATTATTTTAATTCTGATTAGTTACAGTATACCAGTTGTTAGACGAGCTCCCTGCGTGCATGCCTCATTCTAGTAAGAATGTAAAGAATCTAAGAAATTTATTTACGAAGCAGACACTCTTGGAATGGACTAAATCAGGAAACCTTTGTGCTCCATTTTTTTTTTTTTTTTTTTTTTTTTTTTTTTTTT
>NW_007727668.1:171293-174394 GCF_000696425.1 Galeopterus variegatus
TTTTTTTTTTTTTTTTTTTTTTTTTTTTTTATTGCTGCTGCCAGGAACCCTCTTGTTCTCTAAGCTTGTTGGTTTTGGTGTTATCTGTCATCTTGACAGATGTTGAAAGCCATTTGATCAAATATAACACCAATTCTTGTTTAAAAACAAATACGTGAACTAAACTCTTCCAAAGTTAGGCACAAAACAATACTTTCTGAACACCAGAGGCAAATTTCTCATAAGAACTGAGGTTAAAATGTTTAATAACATGTTTTCATGATTTCAATCTGTTTCATCATGATGGATATGTATCTATATCGAAGCTATAAAAATATTAGTTAAATGTACCAGGGTCCTTTAAAAAGTTTGTGAAAAAATAGAATTGAAAGAATATGAAACTTTCCATAAACTTTTCGAAGTACCCTCAGGTATAAAAGAGTCAGAAAAAAATTAATAGATATAATTGTATAAAATAATGAAAATAAGTAATATTTGTAGTAATAGACCATAAACAGAGTAAAATGACAATTAACTTGTTGACAAATAGGAACCCCTGCAATATTAATTTTTATTATGCCTTAGAATAACAAATAAGAAAAAATACTATAGGAAAATGGGTAAAATATATGAGCAGGCATTTTATAGAAAAATATATTAAAATGCCACATAGCATAGGAAAAATAAATATGCATGAATTTATGCTTTTACTTTATATGTGTATATCCAGAAGTAACATATTTTGTTTTACTGTTGTTAAAATTACATACAAGTATATATTACCAACCATACTGTATATATCATTTTAAGACTTGCTTTTTTCATTCAATGCTACATTTCTGAACATTACTTACGTTGGACATATAACTATATTTATTTTAACTGTCATATTTTATAAACAAACTAATGTTCATTCTTTCCTTCAGTAATGACAAAATCAAAGACAGCTAATTTTTCATTATACAATCAAAGTTATCATGAACATCCTTAGCAAAATTTGCACATATACTGTTAACATAGAAATGGAATTAATGTGTCATTGTATATTATTCTCAGCTTAGTGAATGCCAATTTGTTTTCCAAAGTGACTAACAATTTCCACACCCATCACCAATGTCTGACTGTTAACATAGAAATGGAATTAATGTGTCATTGTATATTATTCTCAGCTCTAATAGTGAATGCCAATTTGTTTTCCAAAGTGACTAACAATTTCCACACCCATCACCAATGTCTGAGTCCCAGTTTCCCCCCGTACACTACATTCAGTGTGTTTAGACTTCTTAATTTTTATCTGACGCTATGAAATAGTTTCATTGTGTTTTAACTTGTGTACTCCTGGTTATTATTGACATTGACTCTTATACTATATTTATCAGTTATTCTGTTTTCTTTTAGGTACTGATGTGTAGCCTTTTTTATATATTCTCAACAGCTTTCATTTGTTGGTTATTTGCTTTTAAAATATCTTCTGCAAGTTTTGGCTTACCTTTTAATTTTGCTATATCTTCTTGTGCTTTTTAAAAATAATATAGTCAAATTTATTAATCTACTTTATGGTTTGTGCTTTTGTCTTATTTAAGAAATTTATCTACACTAAAAATGTTTTCATCAATATCTAATATTTTAAAGTATTGTTTTTCATATTTCAATTTCTAGTTCATACAAAACATTATATTGCATTATGTGAAACATGAGTCTAGATGAATATTTTTTATATAAACAACATGGGGTACTTCTATCACTTATACCTGAGCTATTTATATATAGTCCATTTGGATTTATTGTTGTATTTGTCTAATTTGACACAATACCTCATTGACAACTTACATGTTTTAATAAGTTTCATAAAGTCCTTAATAATATGAGGTAAAACTAGTTATAACTTATTCTTCAAAATTGTTAGGGTTTTTTTGGCCCTTTTGATTTTCAATTCTGTTTTAAAATCTCCCTCACAGTTTCATGACATATTATTTGTATGATGTTATATTTATGCTCTAATTCATCACTTATTTAAGCATTTTAAAAATTTATTTTAATAAGTTTCCTTTTTTATACAAAGTTATTGCACACTATTATGTATTTCAATATATGTCATAGTTTTCCCTATTGTGAAAAGACAAGTTGAGCATCCCTAATCCAAAAATCTAAAATTTAAAATGCTACAAATTCCAGAACTTTTTGAGCACTAACTGATGCCACAAGTGGAAAATTCCATACCTGATCTCAGGTGATGAGTCACAGTCAAAACACAGATGCACAACACAATTTATTGTTTCCCCGATGGAAAAAGACCCTCTCAACCCCCTTCAGCTGCAAGGGATCTTTCCCAGTCATGCTAAGGTTTTCTCAAGCAAGCACAAACACAAACTAAAGGTAATAAGATGGCATATGTGCAGGCCAGCCCATTGCATTTTCCCCATGATCACCATATGGGGCCAAGACCCACGTGCATTATTCTCTGCTCTGTGTGGTGTAAAGATAAAATTGAAAATGTCAAAAATGCCTGCATATACTCTCATGGGCAACAGTGATAAGAAAAAGAGGAAGCATTTACATTTTATCTATAGCAAAGAAATTCAAATTTTTGGAGAAACTGAACAGTGGTATAAGTGTAAAACATGTTAAAGAAGAGTATGGTGTTGGAATGATCACCATATGTGACCTGAAAAAACAGAAAGATAAACAGATGAAGTTCTGTACTGAATGTAATGAACAGAAGTCAATGAAAAAAAAAAATAGGCAAACACTGCATAAAGCTATAAATGAAGATCTTGATTGTGTATCTGTATCTTCAGAGTCCTTCAGTAAGCTGGAAGAAGTGAATATTGAAGAAGTTTTTAACACCAATAATGATGCTCCAGTTGTTCATTCATTGACAAATGATGAAATGCCTGAAATGGTTTTGAATCAATTTGATTGTACTAAATGACGTTGTATTGCAGAAAAAGTGCGTATAGACAACATAGTAAAAATGTGTAATGGACTTATTGAATAACTAGAGCAGCATTTATTCATAACAGAACAAGAAATTATGTCAGTTCATGAAATCAAAGAGAGACTTCTCAGACCAAAAACATTATTATTGAGGCAGATGGCTTTGGAGGAAACATTTTAAAAAG
>NW_007727668.1:174544-175779 GCF_000696425.1 Galeopterus variegatus
TGTATCTTCAGAGTCCTTCAGTAAGCTGGAAGAAGTGAATATTGAAGAAGTTTTTAACACCGATAATGATGCTCCAGTTGTTCATTCATTGACAAATGATGAAATGCCTGAAATGGTTTTGAATCAATTTGATTGTACTAAATGACGTTGTATTGCAGAAAAAGTGCGTATAGACAACATAGTAAAAATGTGTAATGGACTTATTGAATAACTAGAGCAGCATTTATTCATAACAGAACAAGAAATTATGTCAGTTCATGAAATCAAAGAGAGACTTCTCAGACCAAAAACATTATTATTGAGGCAGATGGCTTTGGAGGAAACATTTTAAAAAGCCATCCACAGGATGCCTCCTCATCCCTAGAAGACCCACTTCCTGGTTCCTCAACTGCTTCTAATGTTTCTTCTCACCTAAAAAAAGAAAAAAAAAATACAGCATACAATAACCTTTCAACCAAAACACAGCATTGTAGGTGGAAGAAAAAAGCCTACCCTTGTTTGTTGTTGCTGTTGTTTAACAGCCGACACAGTATTCTGGTGATGCTACTGTGTTCACCCCAAATGCATTACTTTTTCACTGTATTAATGGTGTGTCACATTTTTTACTGTTAGGTACTTATGTGTGAACAAGTGTAAAGAATGATCTCTTATGGGCTGCATATAAATTCAGTGTCAGGAATGATGATGATGCCAAAAAAACACATGGATGGCTGAGATAGTGACACCTCTGCTTTCAATATACGTAAACTTTGTTTCAGTCACAAAATTATTTAAAATGTTGTATAAAATTAACTTCAGTCTGTGTATAAGGTGTATACGAAACAAATGCATTTCCTGTTTAGGCTTTTGTCCCATCCCCAAGATATCTCATTATGTACGTGCAAGTATTCCAAAATTTTTTAAAAAATCAAAATACAAAGCACTTCTGGTCTCAAGCATTTTAGGTAATGGATACTCAGTGAGTATTAGTTAGGGTTCTCCAGAGAAACTAAACCAATAGAAAATGAGAGAGAGAGAGAGAGAGAGAGAGAGAGATGGTACTCTGGTACATTCCTGTAAAAGGTTTAGTTTATTAAGAAGGCCAAAAAATGCCCATCGTATTTTTAAAACTTGAAAATATCTGATTAAAAAATAATTGTATAAAGTAGTGATCTGTTTGTGTTAAAAGAGACTGCAAAATGTTCATTGTGAATGTTATTATCTCCTAATAGGAGTGAAGTCAATACGCTCACATG
>NW_007727668.1:177191-179687 GCF_000696425.1 Galeopterus variegatus
TTTATTGAAATAAAATTTATATATAGAAAAATGAACAAAACGTAATCATAAAATGTAATGACATTTGGCAAATGTATACACTATTGCAATCAATACCCAAATCAATGCATGAATTCCATCATCCTAGAAATCTCCCTTATGACTTGCTCTAGTTTATACCTGTCCCTGACTTAGGTCATTGTGATCTCTATCACTGATGAGTCTCATCTGTTTTTGAATGTCATCAAATGGGATCATACAGCATGTACTCTTCTGTGCCCAGTTTATTTCATTCAACAAAATATTTTTAATATGGATCCATACTGTTGATGGAACAAAAAATTGTTTTTCATTAGTGAGTTGTTTTCAATTGTACAAATATACCTTAATTTGTTCAACAGATTTGCTGACAGACAATTTGAATTTTTCCTTGTCTGCAGTGAATAAAGGTGCTATTAACATGCTTATGCAATCATTTGTGAACATATGATTTAATTGTTTTTGGAGTGAAAATACTGTGTCAAAAGTTAGGTACAAAGGAGCTGCACTATTTAATTTTTCCACAAGCAATGTACAAGTACAAAAGCTTCATTGCTCCACATCTGTGCCAACAGTTGATATTGCTAGATTTTTCAATTTTAGCCATTCTAGTAGGTATGTATTGGTATCATATTGTAGTTTTAGTTAGCATTTTTGTGATAACTAATGCTGCTGTAAATTTTTTCATGTTTTGTTTTTGTTGTTTTCCACTTATTTATCTTCCTTTGTGAAATGTCCATTCAATTATTTTACCCACTCTTTATTAGGTTCTTTATATTTTCATTAATGAGTTATAAAATTTTTATGACATAGGTCATGTTCCAGATAAATATTTTGTTAATATCTTCTTGTCTGTGGCTTGCCAATTTACTTTCTTAATAATTAGAAATTTTAAGTTGGGCAAAGTATGATTTAATAATTTTCCTTTTATGCTTAGTACTTTCTGTTTGCTTTCTAAGAAAACTTTATGATATCAAAATGTTGAAGATATCCTGCTAAATTTTATTCCAGAAGGCTTATAAATTTAATTTTTTTATTTAGTTCTATAATTTAACTTGATCCTATAATGTGAGGTAATGGTCAAGATCATTATATATATGTATGTGTGTAAATAAGTAATTTTTATTATATTATATATAATATAAATACACACATGGATACATGGATACATACCTATATATAGAATTATTGCATTTATTTTCAATTGTTTTATTAGTATTTGTTCAAAATCCTTCGTTCTTCATTAAATTGAGTTTGTTGAAGAGTAATTTGACCATGAGAGTTAGGATTATTTCTGGACCCTCTTTCATAATTTTCTTTTTTATTTATGCATTACCTATGTATATTTTAATTCAATTTCTCCCGGAATATTTTATAATTTTCAATTTATAGATATGTCACATCTTTTCATTAAAGTTTTTCTAAGTATTCCATATATATAGTGCTTTCTTAATTTTATTTTTTATTCATTCATTGCCCATGTATAGTAAAACATTTGACTTTTTAAAATGTTTTCTTTATGTCTGGACCTTGTTTAATTTCCTTATTAGTTGTTTTTGTTTTGTTTATGTGGATTTTATGTAGTAACTCTCTTACCCGTCATTTGTCAGTTACAAAGTTCTATTGCTTCACCTAAACATGTTTCAAGTCCATCTGTTTCTAACTTCATAGCCCCATACCCTTTTACACCCCCAGAAATTTCCCCTGCCCCACCTTTATTGAGGTATAATTGACAAATAAAAATTGTATATATTTAAGGTGCTTGTATTAGCCCATTTCCATTGCTTATAACAGAATACCTGAAACTGGGTAATTTGAAAAGAAGTAGAATTTATATCTCACTATTTTGGATGCTGGAAAGTCCAAAGTCTAGGGAGCACATCTGGTGAGGGCCTTTCCCTGACAGCTGTAGACCAGCACAGGCTATCACGTGGTGAAGTGGCTGAGCAAGACAGAGTAAGAGCTAAGCTTCTCAGCTGCTCTCCTTTTAAAGCCATCAGGAACCATGCCCATTGCTCTGTAAATGGATCAATCCATTCATAAGGGCATAGTTCTTACAATCCTGTCACCTATTCAAGGTCTCACTTTTCAGTTACCATAGTGAGATTTCCCAGCGTCTCAGCAGTCACAGAGGGGATAAAGCTTCAGTGAGTTTGGGGAGACATTCAGTCCACAGCAGTGTATAACGTGATGTTTTGATATACATATACACGTAAACATAGAACCCCCGCCCCACACTCATGTGTGCACTATAGAACTTCGTTCTCCCTTTATAGCTAGCCCTTAATGATGAACTAAGATTGTATCAAAAGCAGCTGTTAAGACCCTACATCCTGTCTTACCCAATATATCCCTCAAAGCAGAAAGCAACTGTCCTTCACTTTTGAAGATTCTACATCCTGTCTCCTGGATACATTTACGTATACAAACCCCAGCCGTCAGCCGATTGGGGGAGCAGTTGGAATTTTACCCTCTGCC
>NW_007727668.1:181736-186159 GCF_000696425.1 Galeopterus variegatus
TATTATTATTATTGATAGAATGAAAACTTGCCCAAGAACTCTGAAGCACAATCTCACAAAATCTGATAAAGTAAATGATTTCTAGCCTCAGAAATTCCAAATTAACCTTAGAGAAATGCTTATTTAATCCACCAGGATACATATATAATACTGCCTAAATCAGCATTGTTTGTTGTAGCTAACCTGGAAATAACGTAAAATTTCATGAACTAAAAATTTCCACATAAATTATAGCATTTTCATATAATATCAAACTGGTGTGAAAATAAATGAACTAGTCTCCAAGTATGACTGTTACAATCACTTCAAGTATGACTATTACAATCAAAATTTGAGGGAAATTTTAAAAAGTGGCTGAATAATTCACAAAGTATAACATTTGCCAGTAATATAAGTTAGTAGTATAACTTATAAAATATTATTATATATTATTAAAATATTATATGTATTATTAAATAATATTATAAAATATTAAGGGCAATTATGCATGGAATAAAAATAAAATTCTTCAATTAGGGAAAACTAATTAGGGAGCTTCAAATGTATTGTTTATGCTTTATTTTTTAAAAAGTGAGATGGACATATAACTAAATCTTCATTATCATGTACATATATTTTAATACACATATTTTTAGAGTGAGTGGTGTTTATAATACATGTTTATGTTAAACTTTAAAAAATAAATCTAATCTGTGGAAAGCATAGATTTTATAGAAAGACTATAATCAATGATTATAATGAAGAAAATATTAATATTAAATATTAAAAATAAATGATCATACGTATCTGGGTGAACATTGTGTCAGGTAAACTCATGATCATTAGAATTTAGTTGACAGTGGGCGTGTTTCATAGTTCTGAAACTAGCGTGTAAATAGCATACCATATAACTGCAATGTGATTCATATTGGCACAGTTACTCCTACTGAATGCAGTCACAATGGCTATAGAAAGTAAGAGTGATGTTGATCTAATTATCCCATTAAATGCATATCAAGTGTGAAGGGAAGCAAAATGCTCATTTTCTAGTTATTAATCCTAATCAACTGAGAAAAGTCGAGAATAAAATGTCATACATTTTCCTTACTAGTTGAAATTGATGAGCTGTATGTGTGAGAAAGAGCTTTCACGGAATTTCTACACAGTGGCTGTGTGCAGCTTTTTTTATAAGACCAAGGAATAAAATCAATTAAAGACAAACACTTGCTATGGGCTGGAAGAATTGAGACAATTATTCTGAGAAACTGAGGTGCTGGATAAAAATATTGGCATATACATACATAAACCATAGATAGAATGTTTTTATAAATGCTGCATCTAGTAACTCAGTAGATCAATGAAAAATTTTATATTCCTCAATACACAGGTGTTTTCATTTATTTCTTACTGTTTGAAAATCTAGGTTGCCTGCTTTTGAGCTGGTTTCTCAGTTGCTGGCTGTGTTTCTATGAGTGTGTTTGCTTTCCTTTCTATATCCCAAGATTTCAGTCGGCTTCAGTTTTCATTGCTGTTATTTCCATCTGGTCTATTTTGAAGCTTCCCAGCAAAAAATCAGTTGTGGAATAGAGTATAGTCACCCCCATACTTACCTTCTCTGTGAACCTTAAAGCAAACACCCGTTTTTTGTTATTTAATGAGAAAAGCTAATCATAATATGAATATTGTCAATAAAAAGGAAGCTTACAAATTCTAGAAATGTTAGAACTTCATGACAGTCCATCCCTGGCCCAGACTCCTGTCTCTCTTCTTACAAGGGCCAGAAAGACTCTCCCAAGAGCTTCTGAAAACTACACTAAAGGTTAAAATTTACTTTTCTGGCCTCAATTTCTATTTGCTTTTTCTGCAGTATATATAAATTTATTGACATGTGCTATGGGTCAGACATAGTGCTAAGTGTCAACTAAATATTTTCTAACTAAATACTCACTACAGTGGGTCAGGGTAGGAGAGGAAAGCAAAGTAAGAAATATTTGTCTAAGATATGAGGGTACCTCAAAAAAATTATGGGAAAATAGAATTAAAAGATAATATGATCTTCCCATGAACTTTTTAAAGTACCCTTGTACATTCTCTAATCAGGACTCCATTAACACATTAAATGTTTTTTATCTTAGTCTTTTCAATAGCTTTTATTCAAAGTTCATTTTCCTTGAGAGTTTTCTATTTCTAGTTTATATATTATTTGAATAGCTAAATTATTGACATACTCAGAGACGAGTGAATTTGGACATTCTATCTCAGCTGAAAACAAATCCAAAAGCTTGAGATGAGAAGTTTATGTATTCTTTTTCACTATGAAATTGGTTATGTGAAAGATATAACTATATTTTTAAAAAGCTTACTATTAGAAAACATAAAGGATATTATCTCACAGTAAAATAAACACTCTTCATGAATAAATAGATTTCTATGAAAATAGAAAACACTTTGAACTACATAACAAAACTTTAGTTTTATAGCTAATGTAATACTTATTTTTAGTAGTTAAACTGGCTTCTTATTTAGTGAATTAAAAGTCAGAAAGAATTCTTATTAAAAGCTTATGAATATTTTATCAAACATTATTATGTAAAGCACAGGTCAAGATATTGAACATAGAATATGCTTTTATTATTGAAAACCAGTAGATAACATAATAATTAAAACATTGTTAAAACACTTAATATTCTACATTAGATATTTAGTATTTTAAAATACCATTCTTAAAGATAGTACAGAGCTAGCTGTTTAAAATTATGTTTATTGATGTCCTATTTCCTGTAAAAATGGACAATTTGGAGGCATAAAAGAACTACCATGGCAGAAAAGATTCACTAGTGCATGATCTAGCAGAAGATGGGCAGAAACAGAGATAAAAAAATTGATTTGAGATAGTCTTTTCTCCAGGCAGCATGGACCTGTTGCAGAGCTTTTTCTTGGTCTAGGCCCCACTCAAAACTAGCAGATTTTTCAAGTCACTTGGTACATGGACCAGAATAACAAACCCAAACAAGGAGTATGTTGCCTCCAAAATCTAAAGAGGCCCACTAGGCACTGTGTATATTTTTTGGTTGCAGGAAGACGCAACAGTTTATCCTGAACTTTAGAAGGGATATCTCACCCTGTCCCGTACCACCGGACCTTTGATATTTCACTGAAGTACAAGAGCCCTGAGTTTTTGTCAGATTTATTTTCTACTCTCTGACACACAAAGGTCTTACCAATAAGTGTGTAATCATTGTTACTTCTTGCTCACTAGATTCAATCAATCTAATGTCGTCAATGTAGTGGATCAATGTATGTCTTGTGGAAGGGAAAGTCGATCGGGTTCACTGTGGACTAAATTACGACATAAGAATGGAGAGTGACATCCTGAGTTATGAAAATGAAGGTGTATTGTGGCTTTGCCTGCTGAAAGTAAACTGCTTCTAGTAGTGTCTACTAACAGCTATAGAAAAAAAAAGCATTTGTCAGATTAATAGCCACGTACCACATACCAGGGCATATGTTAATTCATTCAAACAATAAAACCACATCTGGTACAACAGCTAAATTGGAGTCAACACCTAGTTAAGCTTGCAACATTCCATTGTCATTTTCCAAGAACCACCTGTTTTCTGCACAGGCCAGATAAGCAAGTTTAATGGGAATGTGGTAGGTATCACCACCACTGTATCTTCAAGTTCTTGACAGTGGCTATAATCTCTCTAATCCCTCCATTCCTTCCAGGAATACAGTCTTGCTTTTGGTTTACTATTTTCTGAGGTGGAGACAGTTTTAGTAGCTTCCACTTGGCCTTTACTATCATAACAGCTCTCACTTGTAGGTCAGGGAACCTGTGTAAAGATTCTGCCAATTTCTAAGTATGTCTAGTCCAATTATACATTCTGGAACTAGGGAGATACCCATAGGGTGGAGTGAGGGGCCCACTGGTCCAACTGTGAGGTGCACCTGAACTATGACTCTGTTGATCACCTGAACTTCATAGACCCTACTGTGACTGGTATACCACAGTGAAGCTTTAGGACTCCAGAACTAGTATCAGTTTCAATCCAATGTCCAGTCCTTTAAAAAGGGAAGTCCTTTCCTTTGTCCAATGCAAAGTCCTTGGTAAAAGGCTGTAGGTCCCTTTTGGAAAGACTGGAGAAAGATTTCCTTCCTGAAGTCAACTCAACCTCATCTTCATTTAAGGAGTTCTGCATCAGAAAATTGGCTCCAGTTTGGGAATTGATAAAAGGTGCACTCTCTGTTGTTATGACACAAGTTAGACTTCTGTTTCTTGACCTAGAATTCTCCAGCTTACACCTCTAGGGAATCCAAGATCAATTAGCCGAAGCCATAGGTCTCTGTGAGTCAGAATATTCTGATTACTGCTTTCACTCTGCTGTCTATTATGGTATAATTTCCCATTTTGACTTTGGCAATTAAGTGCCACCACTTGACC